>NC_091983.1:217399004-217634182 GCF_044704955.1 Pristiophorus japonicus | reverse complement strand
CACCTTTTTACCCCATTCACACAAACACACACCCGCCATTCACACACAGTCCCCCCCACAATTCACACACACTCCCCCTCCATTCACACACACATTCCCCTACCATTCACACATACACTCCCCCCATCATTCACAAACACACTCCCCCCGCATTCACACACTCCTGCCCCCCCACCATTCACAAACATTCCCCCCATTCACATACTCCCCCCCCATTCACACACACCTCAATAATTTACAGCCCCCGCATTCACACACACACCCCGCCCCCATTCACACACACTCCCCCCCGATTCACACACTCCCTCCCCCAGTCAGAGACACACTACCCCGCTATTCACACACACTCCCCCCCCATTCACACACACACTCCCCCCATTCACACACACACTCCCCCCCACATTCACACACACATGCACACCCGCCATTAACACACACACTCCCCCGTCCCTTTCACAAACACACTCCCCCCCCCATTCACACACACACTGCCCCCCCATTCAAACACACACACTCCCCCCCACATTCACACACACATACACACCCGCCATTAACACACACACTCCCCCCTCCATTCACACACACACTTCCCCCCTCCATTCACACACACACTTCCCCCCCCTTTCACACACACACTCCCCCCTCCATTCACACACACACTTCCCCCATTCATACACACACACACACTCCCCCCATTCACACACACACTCCCCCCCCATTCACACACACACTCCCTCCCCATTCACACACACACTCCCCCCCCTTTCACACACACACTCCCCCCATTCACATACACTACCCCCCATTCACACACACACTCCGCCCCCCCATTCACATACACACTCCCTCCCCTTTCACACACACACTCCCCCCCCCATTCACACACACACTCCCACCACCGCAATTCACAAACTCCCTCCATCCATTCACACACACCTTTCTACCCCATTCACACAAACACACACCCGCCATTCACACACAGTCCCCCCCACAATTCACACACACTCCCCCTCCATTCACACACACATTCCCCTACCATTCACACATACACTCCCCCCATCATTCACAAACACACTCCCCCCGCATTCACACACTCCTGCCCCCCACCATTCACAAACATTCCCCCCATTCACATACTTCCCCCCCCCATTCACACACACCTCAATAATTTACAGCCCCCGCATTCACACACACACCCCGCCCCCATTCACACACTCTCCCCCCCGATTCACACACTCCCTCCCCCAGTCAGAGACACACTACCCCGCTATTCACACACACTCCCCCCCATTCACACACACACTCCCCCCATTCACACACACACTCCCCCCCACATTCACACACACATACACACCCGCCATTAACACACACACTCCCCCGTCCCTTTCACAAACACACTCCCCCCCCATTCACACACACACTGCCCCCCCATTCAAACACACACACTCCCCCCCACATTCACACACACATACACACCCGCCATTAACACACACACTCCCCCGTCCCTTTCACAAACACACTCCCCCCCCATTCACACACACACTGCCCCCCCATTCAAACACACACTCCCCCCATTCACACACACACTCCGCCCCCCCCCCACATTCACACACACACTCCCGCCTCTATTCACATTCTCCCCCCGGCTCATTCACACAAACACTCCCCCCCCCCCCACCATTCACACACACACTCCCCCCATTCACACACACTCTCCCCCCCCCATTCACACACACACTCCCCCCATTCACACACACTCTCCCCCCCCCCATTCACACACACACTCCCCCCACCCCATTCACACCCCCCCATTAACACACCCCCTGCCCCTATTCACACACACTCCCCCCATTCACACAATCCCTCCCCCATTCAGAGACACACTCCCCCCCCATTCACACACACACTCCCCCCCCATTCACACACACACACATACACACCCACCATTCACACACAGACTCCCCCCCCACATTCACACACACACACCCACCATTCACACACACACTCCCCCCCCATTGACACACACTCCCCCCCATTCACAAACACACACCCCCATTCACAAACACACCCCCCCATTCACACACACACACCCCCATTCACAAACACACCCCCCCCATTCACACACACTCCCCCCCCATTCACACACACGTTCACCCCCCATTCACACCCCCCCCCCATTGACACACACTCCCTCCCCCATTCACCACACACTCCCTCCCCCCCCCTCCCATTCACACAAACTCCCCCCCCCATTCACACACACACTCCCCCCTCTATTCACATTCTCCCCCCGGCTCATTCACAAATACACTCCCCCTCCAGTCACACACACTCTCCCTCCCATTCACACACTCCCACGCCCATTCGCACACACAATCCCCCCCATTCACACACATTCTCCCCCTCATTCACACACACACTCCGCTCCCCATTCATACCCCCCCCATTCACACACACACTCCCCCCATTCACACACTCTCCCCCCCTTCACACACACACACACACTCACCCCCCATTCACACATACACACTCCCCCCCATTCACACACCCCGCCCCCCCATTCACACACCCCCCCATTCGCACACACACACTCCCCCCATTCACACACACATACTCCCCCCATTTACACACGCACTCCGCCCCCATTCACACATGCACTCCTCCCCTATTCACACACACACCCCATTCCCACACACACACTCCCCCCCATTCACACACACACTCCTCCCCTATTCACACACACACTCCTCCCCTATTCACACACACACTCCTCCTCTATTCACACACACACTCCTCCCCTATTCACACACACACTCCCTCCCCCCCATTCACACACACACTCCCCCCCATTCACACACACACTCCCCCCCATTCACACACACCTCTCCCCCTCCATTCACACACACACTCCCCCCTCATTCACACACACACTCCCCCCCCATTCACACACACACTCCCCCCCCCCATTCACACACACACTCCCCCCCCCATTCACACACACACTCCCCCCCCATTCACACACACACTCCCCCCCCCATTCACACACACACTGCCCCCCCCCATTCACACACACACTGCCCCCCCCCATTCACACACACACTGCCCCCCCCCATTCACACACACACTGCCCCCCCATTCACACACACACTCCCCCCCCATTCACATACACTCCCCCCCCCATTCACACACACACTCCCCCCCCATTCACACACACACTCCCCCCATTCACACACACACTCCCCCCCCATTCACACACACACTCCCCCCATTCACACATACACTCCCCCCCCATTCACACACACACTCCCCCCCCCATTCACACACACACTCCCCCCCCATTCACACACACACTCCCCCCATTCACACACACACTCCCCCCCCATTCACACACACACTCCCCCCATTCACACATACACTCCCCCCCCCATTCACACACACACTGCCCCCCCATTCACACACACACTCCCCCCCCCATTCACATACACTCCCCCCCCCATTCACACACACACTCCCCCCCCATTCACACACACACTCCCCCCATTCACACATACACTCCCCCCCCATTCACACACACACTCCCCCCATTCACACACACACTCCCCCCCCATTCACACACACACTCCCCCCATTCACACATACACTCCCCCCCCCATTCACACACACACTGCCCCCCCATTCACACACACACTCCCCCCCCATTCACATACACTCCCCCCCCATTCACACACACACTCCCCCCCCCATTCACATACACTCCCCCCCCATTCACACACACACTCCCCCCATTCACACACACACTCCCCCCATTCACACACCCCCGCCTTTGTTCACCACTTCGTTTAATGCCCATTTACTTGGTCTTCAATTGGCACAATTAACTATCCAAATGAATTATATCTTCACTTTGGCAGTGACACTTTTAACTGCTTTCTTACACTGATATTTACTTGCCTTCGCAAATAAATACTTCATGACAGCCGTGCCCCAAGTCTCACAGTTTCGACTGGGGTAAAACAATTATTCCCATCGCGATGGGACAAGCCAGGTATTGGTATACGGTACGGGTATTCCCAGTGTATGATGCTGCCACAATATTCACCTTTCTCTCTTTATACAGATCATACAGGAAAATGCTGTCCTGCAATTACTTTCACGGTGCAGTTTTATGTTATCCCACCCCGATTAAACCCACGTGCAGAGGCCGCATGTTCCATCACGTTGTAGAGGCAAATGAACATGTCCCGAACTTGAGCACTCCCAGTTAGGCCTGAGGCTACACATGTTTATCCCATCCACCCGGTTACATTACCAGTGATCATTTTTTCAGGCATGATTGGGAAATACCATACTCTCTCTCACAGGGTGATGTTGTTCTGTTCCTGTAAATAACACTCCCACCTGTCCCATACTTCTGACTTGGCACAGAGCCTTAGTAAGTTGATTAGTGGACTTTGCCCTTGTCTCGATCAGTTACCCAGAAAGAGAATTTTACCTCTGCAATATGTTACAGGTTTCCTTGGGCTTGTTCCACTAACCAAGATCCAATCATTTCTTCCAGCTGTTTCGTTGAAGACAATTGGTTCCTCTTCTATAATCTGGTTTACCCACTTTATAGCGTTAAGCCACTTGCAACATATTAATCAGGCCTCACCGCCTTCTGTTATGATTCTCCCAATAGTCTTGGAACCATTCTTATCAAGGCACCATCAAGCCCACCCCCCTCCCTGAATTCAGTGCCGGTTGTACTGACCCTCTGCCAAAGTCCCTTGATCATTCTCCCATGTAGCCAAGCTGTTTTAGTGCTTGCACCACCCAGGTTCAATATTACAGGTACCACTTTGTGATGCACATCATGGTACAATATCACCTGAGTTGAGATTACCATTAGCCCATTTGTTGGCCCTGGGATGCGTTTATGACAAACAATTCGTTTTTCCAACAAATCTGTTTATTCATTGGAGAAGGAACGTTTGGATGAGTCTTTTTTTAAACTCTACTGCTTGTACAACCGCGCTCCCGTCCTTGCACCCCGTGATATAGTGGACAGTTACAGTGGCAAGTCTGTGGACAGGGGGTGGTTCCAGATCGAGGACCCGAGGAGATTCTTCCAGCTCCCATGTCCTGTCCACTTCCATTTGGATCATACTGTACCTGATTAGGTGGTGGCACCCCTTCCTCATTCATACACTCCCCCCCCCCATTCACACACACACCCCCCCCATTCACACTCCCCCCCCCATTCACACCCCCCCATTCACACACACTCCCCCCCATTCACACCCCCCCATTCACACCACACCCCTCCCATTCACACTCCCCCCCTATTCACACACACTCCCCTCCCCATTCACACACACTCCCCCCCCATTCGCACACACTCCCCCCCCCATTCACACACAATCCCCCCCCATTCACACACACTCCCCCCCCATTCACACACACTCCCCCCCAATTCACACACACTCCCCCCCCATTCACACACACACTCCCCCCCCATTCACACACACACTCCCCCCCCATTCACACACACTCCCCCCCCCATTCACACACACTCCCCCCCCATTCACACACACTCCCCCCCCATTCACACACACTCCCCCCCCATTCACACACACACTCCCCCCCCCATTCACACACACTCCCCCCCCATTCACACACACTCCCCCCCCATTCACACACACTCCCCCCCCCATTCACACACACTCCCCCCCCCATTCACACACACTCCCCCCCCATTCACACACACTCCCCCCCCATTCACACACACTCCCCCCCCATTCACACACACTCCCCCCCCCATTCACACACACTCCCCCCCATTCACACCCCCCCATTCACACCACACCCCTCCCATTCACACTCCCCCCCTATTCACACACACTCCCCCCCCCATTCACACACACTCCCCCCCCATTCACACACACTCCCCCCCCATTCACACACACTCCCCCCCCCATTCACACACACTCCCCCCCCCATTCACACACACTCCCCCCCCATTCACACACACTCCCCCCCATTCACACACACTCCCCCCCCATTCACACACACTCCCCCCCCATTCACACACACTCCCCCCCCATTCACACACACTCCCCCCCCATTCACACACACTCCCCCCCCCATTCACACACACTCTCCCCCCCCACATTCACACCCTCCCCCCCATTCACACACACTCCCCCCCCCATTCACACACACTCGCCCCCCCATTCACACACACTCCCCCCCATTCACACACACTCCCCCCCCCATTCACACACACTCTCCCCCCCCCCATTCACACCCCCCCCATTCACAACCCCACCCATTCATACACACTCCCCCCCCATTCACACACACACTCCCCCCCCATTCACACACACACTCACCCCCATTCACACACACTCCCCCCCCATTCACACACACACTCCCCCCCCCATTCACACACACTCCCCCCCCATTCACACACACTCCCCCCGCATTCACACACACTTCCCCCCCCATTCACACACACTCCCCCCCCCCATTCGCACACACTCCCCCCCATTCACACACACTCCCCCCCATTCACACACACTCCCCCCCCCATTCATACACACTCCCCCCCCATTCACACACACTCCCCCCCCAATTCACAGACACTCCACCCCCCCATTCACACACACTCCCCCCCCCATTCACACACACTCCCCCCCCCATTCACACACACTCCCCCCCCATTCACACACACTCTCCCCCCCCCATTCACACACACTCCCCCCCCATTCACACACACTCTCCCCCCCCATTCACACATACTCTGCCCCCCTCCATTCACACACCCCCCCATTCACAACCCCCCCATTCACACACACTCCCCCCCCATTCACACACACTCCCCCCCCATTCACACACACACTCCCCCCCATTCACACACACTCCCCCCCCATTCACACACACTCCCCCCCATTCACACATACTCCCCCCCATTCACACACACTCGCCCCCCATTCACACACACTCCCCCCCCCCATTCACACACACTCCCCCCCCATTCACACACACTCCCCCCCCCATTGACACACACTCCCCCCCATTCACACACACTCCCCCCCCATTCACACACACTCCCCCCCCATTCACACACACTCCCCCCCCATTCACACACACTCCCCCCCCATTCACACACACTTCCCCCCCCCCATTCACACACTCCCCCCCCATTCACACCCCCCCCATTCACACACTCCCCCTCCAATTCACACACATTCCCCCCCCATTCACACTCTCCCCCCCCAGTCACACACACACACCCCCCATTTACACATACCCCCCCCCATTCACACACACACCCCCCCCATTCACACATACCCCCCACATTCACACACACCCCCCCCAATCACACACACACACACCCCCATTCACAGATACACCCCCCATTCACACACACTCCCCCCCCCATTCACACACACTCCCCCCCCATTCACACACACCCCCATTCACACATCCCCTCCCTCCCATTCACACACACACTCCCCCCCCATTCACACACACACTCCCCCCCCCATTCACACATACACTCCCCCCCCATTCACACACACACTCCCCCCCCCATTCACACACACACTCCTCCCATTCACACACACACTCCTCCCATTCACACACACACTCCCCCCATTCACACACACACTCCCCCCCCATTCACACATACACTCCCCCCCCATTCACACACCCCCGCCTTTGTTCCCCACTTCGTTTAATGCCCATTTACTTGGTCTTCAATTGGCACAATTAACTATCCAAATGAATTATATCTTCACTTTGGCAGTGACACTTTTAACTGCTTTCTTACACTGATATTTACTTGCCTTCGCAAATAAATACTTCATGACAGCCGTGCCCCAAGTCTCACAGTTTCGACTGGGGTAAAACAATTATTCCCATCGCGATGGGACAAGCCAGGTATTGGTATACGGTACGGGTATTCCCAGTGTATGATGCTGCCACAATATTCACCTTTCTCTCTTTATACAGATCATACAGGAAAATGCTGTCCTGCAATTACTTTCACGGTGCAGTTCTATGTTATCCCATCCCGATTAAACCCACGTGCAGAGGCCGCATGTTCCATCACGTTGTAGAGGCAAATGAACATGTCCCGAACTTGAGCACTCCCAGTTAGGCCTGAGGCTACACATGTTTATCCCATCCACCCGGTTACATTACCAGTGATCATTTTTTCAGGCATGATTGGGAAATACCATACTCTCTCTCACAGGGTGATGTTGTTCTGTTCCTGTAAATAACACTCCCACCTGTCCCATACTTCTGACTTGGCACAGAGCCTTAGTAAGTTGATTAGTGGACTTTGCCCTTGTCTCGATCAGTTACCCAGAAAGAGAATTTTACCTCTGCAATATGTTACAGGTTTCCTTGGGCTTGTTCCACTAACCAAGATCCAATCATTTCTTCCAGCTGTTTCGTTGAAGACAATTGGTTCCTCTTCTATAATCTGGTTTACCCACTTTATAGCGTTAAGCCACTTGCAACATATTAATCAGGCCTCACCGCCTTCTGTTATGATTCTCCCAATAGTCTTGGCACCATTCTTATCAAGGCACCATCAAGCCCACCCCCCTCCCTGAATTCAGTGCAGGTTGTACTGACCCTCTGCCAAAGTCCCTTGATCATTCTCCCATGTAGCCAAGCTGTTTTAGTGCTTGCACCACCCAGGTTCAATATTACAGGTACCACTTTGTGATGCACATCATGGTACAATATCACCTGAGTTGAGATTACCATTAGCCCATTTGTTGGCCCTGGGATGCGTTTATGACAAACAATTCGTTTTTCCAACAAATCTGTTTATTCATTGGAGAAGGAACGTTTGGATGAGTCTTTTTTTAAACTCTACTGCTTGTACAACCGCGCTCCCGTCCTTGCACCCCGTGATATAGTGGACAGTTACAGTGGCAAGTCTGTGGACAGGGGGTGGTTCCAGATCGAGGACCCGAGGAGATTCTTCCAGCTCCCATGTCCTGTCCACTTCCATTTGGATCATACTGTACCTGATTAGGTGGTGGCACCCCTTCCTCATTCATACACTCCCCCCCCCCATTCACACACACACCCCCCCCATTCACACTCCCCCCCCCATTCACACCCCCCCATTCACACACACTCCCCCCCATTCACACCCCCCCATTCACACCACACCCCTCCCATTCACACTCCCCCCCTATTCACACACACTCCCCTCCCCATTCACACACACTCCCCCCCCATTCGCACACACTCCCCCCCCCATTCACACACAATCCCCCCCCATTCACACACACTCCCCCCCCATTCACACACACTCCCCCCCAATTCACACACACTCCCCCCCCATTCACACACACACTCCCCCCCCATTCACACACACACTCCCCCCCCATTCACACACACTCCCCCCCCCATTCACACACACTCCCCCCCCATTCACACACACTCCCCCCCCATTCACACACACTCCCCCCCCATTCACACACACACTCCCCCCCCCATTCACACACACTCCCCCCCCATTCACACACACTCCCCCCCCATTCACACACACTCCCCCCCCATTCACACACACTCCCCCCCCCATTCACACACACTCCCCCCCCATTCACACACACTCCCCCCCCATTCACACACACTCCCCCCCCATTCACACACACTCCCCCCCCATTCACACACACTCCCCCCCATTCACACCCCCCCATTCACACCACACCCCTCCCATTCACACTCCCCCCCTATTCACACACACTCCCCCCCCCATTCACACACACTCCCCCCCCATTCACACACACTCCCCCCCCATTCACACACACTCCCCCCCCCATTCACACACACTCCCCCCCCCATTCACACACACTCCCCCCCCATTCACACACACTCCCCCCCCATTCACACACACTCCCCCCCCATTCACACACACTCCCCCCCCATTCACACACACTCCCCCCCCATTCACACACACTCCCCCCCCATTCACACACACTCCCCCCCCCATTCACACACACTCTCCCCCCCCACATTCACACCCTCCCCCCCATTCACACACACTCCCCCCCCCATTCACACACACTCGCCCCCCCATTCACACACACTCCCCCCCATTCACACACACTCCCCCCCCCATTCACACACACTCTCCCCCCCCCCATTCACACCCCCCCCATTCACAACCCCACCCATTCATACACACTCCCCCCCCATTCACACACACACTCCCCCCCCATTCACACACACACTCACCCCCATTCACACACACTCCCCCCCCATTCACACACACACTCCCCCCCCCATTCACACACACTCCCCCCCCATTCACACACACTCCCCCCGCATTCACACACACTTCCCCCCCCATTCACACACACTCCCCCCCCCCATTCGCACACACTCCCCCCCATTCACACACACTCCCCCCCATTCACACACACTCCCCCCCCATTCATACACACTCCCCCCCCATTCACACACACTCCCCCCCCAATTCACAGACACTCCACCCCCCCATTCACACACACTCCCCCCCCCATTCACACACACTCCCCCCCCCATTCACACACACTCCCCCCCCATTCACACACACTCTCCCCCCCCATTCACACACACTCCCCCCCATTCACACACACTCTCCCCCCCATTCACACATACTCTGCCCCCCTCCATTCACACACCCCCCCATTCACACCATAACCCCCCATTCACACACACTCCCCCCCATTCACACACACTCCCCCCCCATTCACACACACACTCCCCCCCATTCACACACACTCCCCCCCCATTCACACACACTCCCCCCCATTCACACATACTCCCCCCCATTCACACACACTCGCCCCCCATTCACACACACTCCCCCCCCCCATTCACACACACTCCCCCCCCATTCACACACACTCCCCCCCCCATTGACACACACTCCCCCCCATTCACACACACTCCCCCCCCATTCACACACACTCCCCCCCCATTCACACACACTCCCCCCCCATTCACACACACTCCCCCCCCATTCACACACACTTCCCCCCCCCCATTCACACACTCCCCCCCCATTCACACCCCCCCATTCACACACTCCCCCTCCAATTCACACACATTCCCCCCCCATTCACACTCTCCCCCCCCAGTCACACACACACACCCCCCATTTACACATACCCCCCCCATTCACACACACACCCCCCCCATTCACACATACCCCCCACATTCACACACACCCCCCCCAATCACACACACACACACCCCCATTCACAGATACACCCCCCATTCACACACACTCCCCCCCCCCATTCACACACACTCCCCCCCCATTCACACACACCCCCATTCACACATCCCCTCCCTCCCATTCACACACACTCCCCCCCCATTCACACACACTCCCCCCCATTCACACACCCCCCCATTCACACACACTCACCCCCATTCACACACACACCCCCCCCCCATTCACACACACACCCCCCCCATTCACACCCCCCCATTCACACACACTCCCCCCCCATTCACACCCCCCCCATTCACACCACCCCCCTCCCATTCACACACACTCCCCCCCATTCACACACACTCCCCCCTCATTCACACACACTCCCCCCCCATTCACACTCTCCCCCCCCAGTCACACACACACACCCCCCCATTTACACATACCCCCCACATTCACACACACCCCCCCAATCACACACACACACACCCCCATTCACACATACACCCCCCATTCACACACACTCCCCCCCCCATTCACACACACTCCCCCCCCATTCACACATCCCCCCCCCTCCCATTCACACACACTCCCCCCCCATTCACACACACTCCCCCCCATTCACACACCCCCCCATTCACACACACTCACCCCCATTCACACACACACCCCCCCCCATTCACACACACACCCCCCCATTCACACCCCCCCATTCACACACACTCCCCCCCCATTCACCCCCCCCCCATTCACACCACCCCCCTCCCATTCACACACACTCCCCCCCATTCACACACACTCCCCCCTCATTCACACACACTCCCCCCCCATTCACACACACACTCCCCCTTCCATTCACACACACTCCCCCCATTCAGACATACACTCCCCCTCCCATTCACATCCCCCCTATTCACATACTCCCCCCTCATTCACACCCCCCCCATTCACACAGACTCGCCCGCCATTCACACCCCCCCATTCACACCACCCCCCTCCCATTCACACACACTCCCCCCCATTCACACACACTCCCCCCTCATTCACACACACTCCCCCCCCCCCCATTCACACACACACTCCCCCTTCCATTCACACACACTCCCCCCCCATTCAGACACAACTCCCCCTCCCATTCACACACACTCCCCCCCCCCATTCACACCCCCCCCCCCGCATTCAAACACACTCCCCCCTCCATTCACACACACACTCCCCCTCCCATTCACACACACTCCCCCTCCCCCATTCACACACACTCTCCCCCCATTCACAAACCCCCCCCCCATTCACACACATTCCCCCTCCCATTCACACACACTCCCCCCCATTCACCCCCCCCATTCACACACACTCCCCCCCATTCACACACACACTCCCCCCCATTCACACACACTCCCCCCCCATTCACACACACTCCCCCCCCCATTTAGACCCCCCCATTCACACACACTCTCCCCCCCCCATTCACACACACCCCCCCCATTCACACACACACCACCCCCCCGTTCACACACACTCCCCCCCCATTCAAACACACTCTCCCCCCCCATTCACACACACTCTTCCCCCCCATTCACACACACTCCCCCCCATTCACACACACTCCCCCCCCATTCACACACACTCCCCCCACCCATTCACACACACTCCCCCCCCATTCACACACACTCCCCCCCCCCATTCACACACACTCCCCCCACCCATTCATACACACTCCCCCCCATTCACACACACTCCCCCGCCCCCATTCACACACAATCTCCGCTCCCATTCACACACACTCCCCCCCCATTCACACACACTCCCCCGCCCCCCCATTCACACACACTCTCCCCCCCCATCCACAAAATACGCTCACAGATACTTGCGATGGTGCACACTCAGGGGCCGAACTCCAAACCATTGTTGCCACCTTCATTGAAACGTACGAGAGACTGGGCCTTACATTAAACATCTGTAAGACAAAGGTTCTTTGCCAACCTGCCCCCGCCACACACTACTCCCCTCCCCTCACCCCCCCGATTATCAAGATCCACGATAAGACCGTGGACAGCGTGGACCACTTTCCAAACCTTGGGAGCCTTCTGTCAGTGAGGGCAGACATCAATGGTGAAATCCAACATCGCTTCAGTGTGCCAGTGCAGCCTTCGGTCGCCTGAGGAAAAAGGGTGTTTGAAGACCAAGATCTCAAACCTGACACCAAGCTCATGGTCTACAGAGCAGTAGTGATACCCGCCCGCCTATATGCTTCAGAGACATGGACAATGTACAGTAGGTACCGCAAAACACTGGAGAAGTACCACCAGCGCTGCCTCTGCAAAATCCTGCAAATCCATTGGCAGGATAGGCGCACCAACATCAGTGTTCTCGCTCAGGCCAACATCCCCAGCATTGAAGCATTGACCACGCTTGACCAGCTCCGATGGGCGGGCCACATCGTCCGCATGCCTGATACAAGGCTCCCGAAACAAGCGCTCTACTCCGAGCTACGTCACGGCAGGTGAGCCCAGGAGTGCAGAGAAAATGCTTCAAGGACACCCTCAACGCCTCCTTGAAAAAATGTAACATGCCCACCGACACCTGGGAATCCTTGGCCCATGACCGCTAATTTTGGAGAAGAAGCCTTTGGGAAGGTGCCGAACACTTTGAGTCCCTTCGGCAGGAGCACGCGGAAGCCAAGTACAAAGAGCAGAAGGAGCGCAGGGCAACCCAAGCACCCCACCCGCCCGTCTCTTTAACCACCTGTGACAGAGTCTGTAGGTCCCTCATTGGACTCATCAGCCACCTTAGAGCTCATGTTAGTGTGGAAGCAAGTCATCCTCGACTCCGAGGAACTACCTACAAGCAGTATAACGCCTAGAAAACGGATCCGAGTTTTATGCCCATGATCTGCTCATTGCTGTTTGTGGGACCTTGCTGTGTACAAATTGGTTGCTGAGTTTCCTACAACAGTGATTACATTTCAAAAAGTACTTCAGTGGTGTAACTCTACAACCCTCCGAGATCTCTGCGCTCTTCCAATTCTGGCCTAATGCGCATCCCTGATTCCAGTCGCTCCACCATTGGTGGCCGTGCCTTCAGCTGTCAAGGTCCTAAGCTCTGGAGTTCTCTCCTTTAGCCTCTCCACCTTGCTCTCCTCCTTTAAGACGCTCCTTAAAACCTACTTCTTTGAACAAGTATTTGGTCATCTTTGCTAATATCTCCTCATGTGGCTCGGAAGCGCCTTTGGATGTTTCACATAAAGACGTTTAAGACGATATATAATTGCAAGTTGATGTTGTTTGTAACCATGTAATATTTACCACCAGAGGGCGCGACTGTTGGAGTCCTAATGGTCACCTGCACACACGTGCAGGGCTAGTATAAAAGGTTGGCTGCCATGTTGTTTAGGCACTCTGGAGTTGTAATAAAGAAGACGAAGGTCACACTAAGTTTAGCTCAGCATCATGGAGCTCTTCTATACACAGCAATTGGCAACGAGGATGGGATAAAATGGTGTCGCTAGCAGGTCGAACTGCATATGGCAGGGCCTGTACGCCTGTGGCTGCAAGACCTGTGATGACTCAGAGTCCGCCATCGGGGGGTGAATGTGAATCCATTAGCACCGTGTTGGCGCTGCGGGGTAATCATTGGGCCCATCAATGTCGATTTAAGCACTATGTGTGCAAAGGCTGTGCAACGATGGGGCACCCCCAGCGAATGTGCAAACGTGCTGCGACACACCACGTGGCAGAGGATGGGGATAGTTCAGGAAAATGTAGTTGAGATGAAAGATCAGTGTCATGTATTCACCTGTCATTGTAACCCATGTATAAGCTGACCTAAGTTGTACACCTTGAGAACATTGACCACAAGCGGTGAACTTGTGGGAGACACTCCTAACCTGGACTTTCAGGTATAAAAGGGGAAGCTCCACCCACCTTCATCATTTGAGGTCTTGGTAATAAAGGTAATAAAGAGTGACCTTCTCGTAAGTATGGGCCTCGTGTGCATTTATACTGTATAGTAAGGACATATTATTGGCGATGAGAAACTGGGATTTAAACCACGCGAGCATGGCCACTAGCAGCACAGACGAGAGGTACTGTGTTGGTGATGATTGGGACGACTTTATTGAGAGACTACAGCAAAGTTTCATCACTAAGGAATGGTTGGGACAGGATTCGGCCGACAAACGCAGGGCTCATCTCCTGACGGTTTGTGGATCCAGGGCGTACTCCCTGATGAAGGACCTTCTAGCGCCAGAGAAGCCGGCGGACAAGACGTCCGATGATCTCAGTCAGTTGATCGGGGAACACCTTAAACCGGCGAGCAGCATGCACATGGCGAGACACCGGTTTTACACGCACCGGCGACGAGAAGGGCAAAGCGTTCCATACTTCGTGGCAGACCTCCGGCGACTAGCGAGTTCCCAGTTGCACGCAGAGCGGAGATGCTGCGGGGCTGTTTTATTGAGGGCATCAGGCACGCTGGGGTTTTCAGGAAACTGAGTGAGACCAAAGACTTGACCGTGGAAACGGCGGTTCTGATAGCCCAGACAATTATCTCAGGGGAGGAAGAGACCAGAATGATTTATGGCAAAAATCTTGCTCAAATGCGGCAAACGACCAGGGAGTCAACATTGTTAATGCGGCACACAGTTCTCTAGGCAGACAAGGGCAATCGGACATGCCCCAGCATGCAGTCGAACCCAAAGGGGGAATTCAACAGAGACAATGGCTAGCTGAATGGCGATTCATGCCATCGCAATGGACAATGCGGCCAGTAATGGGGCCATCAACACCTGTTAATGGTGCGCTTAAGGACAGTTACAGATACAGTCAGAGACGATCGACTGGTAATGGACCTTTTGTTTCCAACAATGGGACCTCCAGCTCATGCTGGAGATGTGGAGGCAAACACACAGCCAGAGCTTGCAGGTATCAGCAATATACCTGCAGAAACTGCAACGTCAGTGGTCACTTGGCGCATATGTGCAGGAAGCCTGCAGCCAGGTTGCTGTACGAGGAGGACGGGCCCGATGTAAGCCCTATGAGGTCAAAAGAATACCGGGGGGAATTGCTGGAAGCTGAAGTTCAGCGAGTTCATGTGGAGCACGTATACAGTTCATACACCAGGACGCCACCGATAATGATGAAAGTGCTCCTCAATGGCATCCCAGTATCAATGGAGCTAGACACGAGGGCCAGCCAGTCCCTGATGAGTATCAAACAGTTCGAAAGATTGTGGGTGTCCAACGCCAGGAGGCCAAAATTATTGCCGATTGACGCACTGCTACAGACATATACAAAGGAGATCATCCCGGTGCGAGGCAGTGCCACAGTAGTCGTGACCCGCAAAGATTCGGAGAACAGGTTGCCACTCTGGATTGTCTCGAGGGACGGTCCCGCACTACCGGGGAGAAGTTGGCTTGCTGTCATGAACTGGAAATGGGGTGATGTCAATGCAATTTCTTCTGTGGAGCGAGTATCATGCTCACAGTTCCTGGACAAATTTGATTCATTATTTCAACCCGGCATTGGCACTTTCATGGGGACCAAGGTAGTGATTCACATAAACCCGGACGCCAGGCCAGTACACCACAAGGCCAGTGCGGTGCCGTGCGTGATGTGGGAAAAGATAGAATATGAATTGGACCGCCTGCTGAGGGAAGGCATCATCTCGCCAGTCGAATTCAGTGACTGGGCGAGCCCGATTGTGCCGGTGCTCAAGGTGGATGGGTCGGTCAGGATATGTGGCGATTACAAGGCCACTATCTATCGAGTATCACTCCAAGACCAGTACCCGTTACCGAAAGCGGAGGACCTCTTTGCGACGCTATCCGGTGGCAAACTTATTTCAAAATTGGACCTGACCTCAGCTTACATGACCCAGGAGCTGGCGAGTGAGTCGAAGAAGCTGACCACCATCACGACACACAAGGGGTTGTTTGAGTACAACAGATGTCCGTTCGGGATTCGTTCCGCCGCCGCGATCTTTCAGTGAAATATGGAAAGCCTCCTCAAGTCGATTCCAAGGACAGTGGTTTTTCAAGACGACATCCGCATCACGGGTTGCGATACTGAAGAACCTGGAGGAGGTGCTACGCAGACTGGACCGGGTAGGGCTGCGACTGAAAAAGGCGAAGTGCGTCTTCTTAGCTCCAGAGGTAGATTTCCTGGGGAGGAGGGTAGCAGCAGACGGGATCAGACCTACTGTGTCCAAAACTTTAGTTCCTGGGGCTCCTGAACTATTTTGGTAACTTTCTTCCCAAATTGAGCACGCTGTTAGAGCCGCTACATGTGCTCCTACACAAAGGTCGCGGTTGGGTCTGGGGGGACAGCCAGGAAAGGGCTTTTGATAGAGCACGCAATTTATTATGCTCCAACAAACTGTTAACATTATATTGTGAATGTTTAAAAATGTATAGAGACATTGAAGTTGAGAACGTGGGAATTGTATCGGGACAGTATAAGCTAACAAACAATTCATGGAGGAATAGCCATGACATCTCAGACTCGAGACTGCGAAATGTTACAACACTAACACATATTGAAACAAAACCCACAGCTTGCAGAAAAACCTCAAGGTCTTATTAAATCATGTTATTAACCTGAAACATTGACAGAAGGTCTTTGTTTAAAATCGGACCATGCTTGGGTCGGCTTATGAGTGGACAAAGGGAAGGAGGGATCAAAAGAGATGGGCTGAGCTGGGATGTCACTCTAGCCCTATCTTGTTATCTTTTGCCGAAAATGTATAACCATCGTGCCTTGACAATGTAACGTCACTTATCCGTAGGGAGTGTGTACGCTCTATCGAGAGAGTATATCTTCTGTCTGATAAGTCTTGCCGGCCGGTAAAATAAAAGCTTGCTTTGTTTAAAGCACAAACGGTATTCGTTTCAGTAATTTTGCTGAACCAGATTGAGGTAAAAGAATCCAGGAATCAACAATATGACCCGTGTAAGAAACTTGTTCTAACGTGCGATGCGTCATCCTATGGGGTCGGGTGTGTGTTGCAGCATTTGAATGCCAATGGTTACAGCCGGTAGCTTATGCCTCCAGAAGTCTGTTCCAGGCAGAAAGGGGCTACAGGATGCTGGAAAAGGAGGCGCTCGCATGTGTATATGCGGTAAAGAAAATGCACCAGTACCTGTTTGGCAGGAAATTTGAGCTGGAGACAGAACACAAACCCCTAATGTCCCTTTTGGCCGACAACAAGGCCATAAATGCGAATGCATCGGCCTGCATACAGAGGTGGGCACTCACGTTAGCCGCCTATGACTACACAATTCGGCACAGACCGGGCACTGAAAACTGAGCCGATGCACTCAGCAGGCTCCCACTAGCCACCACTGAGGGGGCAACTGAACATGATGCTGAGATGGTCATGGCTGTTGAAGCTTTCGAAAGCGAAGGCTCATCTGTGATAGCCCGTCAGATCAAAGTCTGGACAAATAAAGACCCGCCACTGTCTTTAGTTAAGAAATATGTCCTGGATGGGGACTGGGCAGCACGTACGGGGCATGCCCTGAGGAATTTAAACCGTTTCATAGACACAAGGATGAACTCTTGATTCAGGCCGATTGCCTACTATGGGGAAACCGAGTAGTCATGCCCCAGATGGGCAGAGAGGTGTTTATCAGAGAACTTCACAATGAGCACCCGGGCATTGTCATGATGAAGGCAATTGCCAGGTCACACGTTTGGTGGCCAGGGATCGATGCAGACCTGGAACTTTGTGTTTGCATGTGCAACACGTGTGCTCAGCTGGGCAACGCACCCAGTGAAGCCCCCCTTAGCCCCTGGTCCTGGCCCGCCAAGCCATGGTCACGCATCCATGTGGACTACGCAGATCCTTTCATGGAAAAAATGTTTTTGGTTGTAGTAGACGCCTACTCCAAATGGATTGAGTGTGCCATTTTAAATTCAAGCACATCCTCTGCCACGGTAGAAAGTCTACGGGCAATATTCGCCACCCCTGGTCTACCGGATGTCTTGGTCAGCGACAATGGCCCGTGCTTCACAAGCACTGAATTCCAGGACTTCATGGCAGGCAATGGAATCAACCATGTCAGAACGGCACTGTTCAAGCCGGCCTCAAATGGCCAGGCGGAACGAGCAGTGCAGATAATCAAACAGGGGATGCTCAAAATCCAAGGGGGTTCCCTACAAAGCCGCTTATCACGCCTGCTGTTGGCCAATAGATCCTGATCACACTCGCTCACAGGGGTTCCACCCGCAGAGCTGCTAATGAAAAGGATGCTCAAAACCAGGTTATCCCTTATACACCCGACTATGAAAGAAATTGTTGAGAGCAGGCGTCAGTCACAATGTGACTACCATGACAGGAATGATGTCAATGACCTTGTTTTTGTCCTTAATTACGCTGCAGGGCCCAAATGGCTTGCAGGCACTGTGATTGCCAAAGAGGGGAATGGGATTTTGGTAGTTAAACTTACCAATGGACAAATCTGCCGCAAACACGTGGATCAAACTAAAAGGAGGTTCAGCAACCCATAGAAGAAGCAGAGGAAGAACACGATATAGAGTTTACTCCACCACAGGTGACCGAACACAGGAACCAAAGGGAGGAGAGCCCAGTCACTGTGGGCAGTCCAGACAGGCCTGAGGCACCGCAAACAGCAGGCACTCAGGCCAGCGCCCAACAACTGGAGCCCCAACTCAGGCGCTCTACAAGGGAGCGTAAACCACCAGAGAGACTCAACCTGTGATCCCAATAAGACTTTGGGAGGGAGGTGATGTCATGTATTCAACTATCATTGTAACCCATGTATAAACTGACCTAAGTTGTACACCTTGAAAACATTGACCACTAGGGGGTGAACTTGTGGGAGACACTCCTAACCTGGACTTTCAGGTATAAAAGGGGAAGCTCCACCCATCTTCATCAATTGAGGTCTTGGTAATAAAGGTAACTGGTCAGAGAGTGACCTTCTCTCAAGTATGGGCCTCGTGTGCATTTATACTGTATAGTAAGGACATATCATCAGCCATGATCGTATTGAATGACGGAGCATGCTCGAGGGGCCGAATGGCCTACTCCTGCTCCTATTTCTTTTGTTCTTATGTTATTTGTGTGTTTTTGTGGGGGGTGGGGAGAACGAGACATAACTAAAATAACCAGGGATTATTAATAATAAAAACAGAAAATACTGGAAAACATGTAGCAGGTGAGGTAGGAGCATCTGTGGAGAAAGTCAGAACCTTTGAGAGGTGATTATTAAACTTTTCTTTGCTCCTCAAGCCCCTCCCAGTGGCAGGGAAGACACAGCTGAGGCATGTATTTTCAAGGATTAAAGTCAAGCTAAACAGCAAACAGTGATCTGGTTGTTCGACTGGTCATGCCAATTTGTGTGGGGGCGGGAGCCAGCAAGAGAGCCTGCAGGGAGGAAGTGCTGGATGGTTGTACTTTAAACTTTCCGATAAAAGAAGAGAGACAGGTAGATTGCTGTTAATTTCCTGGCTTTCTCAGGGAGAGGGAGATTGAGAGGTATGAGACGGTAGAACAAATAAATACTCCTTTCATTTCCAATTACTCCGCTCTTTCGGGTTAATATTAAAGAGTTTGATTTGACAGATTGTAGCTGCTGGGAAAAGGGGAGACCGACTGCAACTGGACTTCACGTGTTCTGCTTCATTTCCAGGCGTACTATTGCCAGAGGGATGGATGGACGAGAGCTTCTCCCTCCGCCTCCTCCGAGGATTCACGGGGCAGACGGAACGAGGCAGCAGGCTTCCTCCAAGAGAGAGGGACCACTGGGCAGCCGCTCCAACCCCAGAGCTCACAACCAGCAGGACTACGACTCCCTGCTGAGGAGCTGCCTGCAGAGGCGCAGCTGGTTTGCAGACCCAACCTTTCCCGCTGACCGGACTTCCATCGGAGACAGCAAGGCTCAAGTGGCCCACTGGAGGAGACCCCATGTGAGTAGTGACTTGGGGCCTTGACCAATGCCCAGACAGACGTCCCTCTAACTATTGATCCTCTCCCCAGACCTCCCACTAACTGCTGACCACTGCCCAGACCTCCCACTAACTGCTGACCACTGCCCAGACCTCCCTCTAACTGTTGACCCACTGCCCAGACCTCCCTCTAACTGTTGACCCACTGCCCAGACCTCCCTCTAACTGTTGACCCACTGCCCAGACCTCCCTCTAACTGCTGACCCACTGCCCAGACCTCCCACTAACTGCTGATCACTGCCCAGACCTCCCTCTAACTGTTGATCCACTGCCCAGACCTCCCACTAACTGTTGATCCACTGCCCAGACCTCCCTCTAACTGTAGACCCACTGCCCAGACCTCCCTCTAACTGTTGACCCACTGCCCAGACCTCCCTCTAACTGCTGATCACTGCCCAGACCTCCCTCTAACTGTAGACCCACTGCCCAGACCTCCCTCTAACTGTTGATCCACTGCCCAGACCTCCCTCTAACTGCTGATCACTGCCCAGACCTCCCTCTAACTGCTGACCCACTGCCCAGGCCTCCCTCTAACTGCTGACCCACTGCCCAGACCTCCCTCTAACTGTTGACCCACTGCCCAGGCCTCCCTCTAACTGTTGACCCACTGCCCAGGCCTCCCTCTAACTGCTGACCCACTGCCCAGACCTCCCTCTAACTGTTGACCCACTGCCCAGGCCTCCCTCTAACTGCTGACCCACTGCCCAGACCTCCCTCTAACTGCTGACCCACTGCCCAGACCTCCCTCTAACTGTTGACCCACTGCCCAGACCTCCCTCTAACTGCTGATCACTGCCCAGACCTCCCTCTAACTGTAGACCCACTGCCCAGACCTCCCTCTAACTGTTGATCCACTGCCCAGACCTCCCTCTAACTGCTGATCACTGCCCAGACCTCCCTCTAACTGCTGGCCCACTGCCCAGGCCTCCCTCTAACTGCTGACCCACTGCCCAGACCTCCCTCTAACTGTTGACCCACTGCCCAGGCCTCCCTCTAACTGCTGACCCACTGCCCAGACCTCCCTCTAACTGCTGACCCACTGCCCAGACCTCCCTCTAACTGCTGACCCACTGCCCAGACCTCCCTCTAACTGTTGACCCACTGCCCAGACCTCCCACTAACTGCTGACCCACTGCCCAGACCTCCCTCTAACTGTTGACCCACTGCCCAGACCTCCCACTAACTGCTGATCACTGCCCAGACCTCCCTCTAACTGTAGACCCACTGCCCAGACCTCCCTCTAACTGTTGATCCACTGCCCAGACCTCCCTCTAACTGCTGATCACTGCCCAGACCTCCCTCTAACTGTTGACCCACTGCCCAGACCTCCCTCTAACTGCTGACCCACTGCCCAGACCTCCCTCTAACTGTTGACCCACTGCCCAGACCTCCCTCTAACTGCTGACCCACTGCCCAGGCCTCCCTCTAACTGCTGACCCACTGCCCAGACCTCCCTCTAACTGTTGACCCACTGCCCAGGCCTCCCTCTAACTGTTGATCCACTGCCCAGACCTCCCTCTAACTGCTGATCACTGCCCAGACCTCCCTCTAACTGTTGACCCACTGCCCAGACCTCCCTCTAACTGCTGACCCACTGCCCAGGCCTCCCTCTAACTGCTGACCCACTGCCCAGACCTCCCTCTAACTGTTGACCCACTGCCCAGACCTCCCTCTAACTGCTGACCCACTGCCCAGACCTCCCTCTAACTGCTGACCCACTGCCCAGACCTCCCTCTAACTGCTGACCCACTGCCCAGACCTCCCTCTAACTGTTGACCCACTGCCCAGACCTCCCACTAACTGCTGACCCACTGCCCAGACCTCCCTCTAACTGCTGACCCACTGCCCAGACCTCCCACTAACTGCTGATCACTGCCCAGACCTCCCACTAACTGTTGACCCACTGCCCAGACCTCCCTCTAACTGTTGACCCACTGCCCAGACCTCCCACTAACTGCTGACCACTGCCCAGACCTCCCTCTAACTGTTGACCCACTGCCCAGACCTCCCTCTAACTGCTGACCCACTGCCCAGACCTCCCACTAACTGCTGATCCACTGCCCAGACCTCCCTCTAACTGCTGATCACTGCCCAGACCTCCCTCTAACTGCTGACCCACTGCCCAGACCTCCCACTAACTGCTGATCCACTGCCCAGACCTCCCTCTAACTGCTGATCACTGCCCAGACCTCCCTCTAACTGTTGATCCACTGCCCAGACCTCCCTCTAACTGTTGATCCACTGCCCAGACCTCCCACTAACTGCTGATCACTGCCCAGACCTCCCTCTAACTGTTGATCCACTGCCCAGACCTCCCTCTAACTGCTGACCCACTGCCCAGACCTCCCTCTAACTGCTGACCACTGCCCAGACCTCCCTCTAACTGCTGACCACTGCCCAGACCTCCCTCTAACTGTTGATCCACTGCCCAGACCTCCCACTAACTGTTGACCCACTGCCCAGACCTCCCTCTAACTGTTGACCCACTGGCCAGACCTCCCTCTAACTGTTGACCCACTGCCCAGACCTCCCACTAACTGTTGACCCACTGCCCAGACCTCCCTCTAACTGCTGACCACTGCCCAGACCTCCCTCTAACTGCTGACCACTGCCCAGACCTTCCTCTAACTGCTGACCACTACCCAGACCTCCCTCTAACTGTAGACCCACTGCCCAGACCTCCCTCTAACTGCTGACCCACTGCCCAGACCTCCCTCTAACTGCTGACCACTGCCCAGACCTCCCTCTAACTGTTGATCCACTGCCCAGACCTCCCACTAACTGTTGACCCACTGCCCAGACCTCCCTCTAACTGTTGATCCACTGCCCAGACCTCCCACTAACTGCTGACCCACTGCCCAGGCCTCCCTCTAACTGCTGACCACTGCCCAGACCTCCCTCTAACTGCTGACCCACTGCCCAGACCTCCCTCTAACTGTTGACCCACTGCCCAGACCTCCCTCTAACTGTTGATCCACTGCCCAGACCTCCCTCTAACTGCTGACCCAAAGCCCAGACCTCCCTCTAACTGTTGACCCACTGCCCAGACCTCCCTCTAACTGCTGACCACTGCCCAGACCTCCCTCTAACTGTTGACCCACTGCCCAGACCTCCCTCTAACTGTTGACCCACTCCCCAGACCTCCCTCTAACTGTTGACCCACTCCCCAGACCTCCCTCTAACTGTTGACCCACTGCCCAGACCTCCCTCTAACTGCTGACCCACTGCCCAGACCTCCCTCTAACTGCTGACCACTGCCCAGACCTCCCTCTAACTGTTGATCCACTGCCCAGACCTCCCACTAACTGTTGACCCACTGCCCAGACCTCCCTCTAACTGTTGACCCACTGCCCAGACCTCCCTCTAACTGTTGACCCACTGCCCAGACCTCCCACTAACTGTTGACCCACTGCCCAGACCTCCCTCTAACTGCTGACCACTGCCCAGACCTCCCTCTAACTGCTGACCACTGCCCAGACCTTCCTCTAACTGCTGACCACTACCCAGACCTCCCTCTAACTGTAGACCCACTGCCCAGACCTCCCTCTAACTGCTGACCCACTGCCCAGACCTCCCTCTAACTGCTGACCACTGCCCAGACCTCCCTCTAACTGTTGATCCACTGCCCAGACCTCCCACTAACTGTTGACCCACTGCCCAGACCTCCCTCTAACTGTTGATCCACTGCCCAGACCTCCCACTAACTGCTGACCCACTGCCCAGGCCTCCCTCTAACTGCTGACCACTGCCCAGACCTCCCTCTAACTGCTGACCCACTGCCCAGACCTCCCTCTAACTGTTGACCCACTGCCCAGACCTCCCTCTAACTGTTGATCCACTGCCCAGACCTCCCTCTAACTGCTGACCCAAAGCCCAGACCTCCCTCTAACTGTTGACCCACTGCCCAGACCTCCCTCTAACTGCTGACCACTGCCCAGACCTCCCTCTAACTGCTGACCCACTGCCCAGACCTCCCTCTAACTGCTGACCACTGCCCAGACCTCCCTCTAACTGTTGACCCACTGCCCAGACCTCCCTCTAACTGTTGACCCACTCCCCAGACCTCCCTCTAACTGCTGACCACTGCCCAGACCGCCCTCTAACTGTTGATCCTCTCCCCAGACCTCCCTCTAACTGCTGACCACTGCCCAGACCTTCCTCTAACTGCTGACCCACTGCCCAGCCCTCCCTCTAACTGCTGACCCACTGCCCAGACCTCCCTCTAACTGCTGACCACTGCTCAGACCTCCCTCTAACTGCTGACCCACTGCCCAGACCTCCCTCTAACTGTTGACCCACTGCCCAGACCTCCCTCTAACTGCTGACCCACTGCCCAGACCGCCCTCTAACTGTTGATCCTCTCCCCAGACCTCCCTCTAACTGCTGACCACTGCCCAGATCTTCCTCTAACTGCTGACCCACTGCCCATGCCTCCCTCTAACTGCTGACCCACTGCCCAGGCCTCCCTCTAACTGCTGACCACTGCCCAGACCTCCCTCTAACTGCTGACCACTGCCCAGACCTCCCTCTAACTGTTGACCCACTGCCCAGACCTCCCTCTAACTGCTGACCCACTGCCCAGACCTCCCTCTAACTGTTGACCCACTGCCCAGACCTCCCTCTAACTGCTGACCCACTGCCCAGACCTCCCTCTAACTGTTGACCCACTGCCCAGACCTCCCACTAACTGCTGACCACTGCCCAGACCTCCCTCTAACTGTTGACCCACTGCCCAGACCTCCCACTAACTGCTGACCACTGCCCAGACCTCCCTCTAACTGTTGACCCACTGCCCAGACCTCCCTCTAACTGCTGACCACTGCCCAGACCTCCCTCTAACTGTTGACCCACTGCCCAGACCTCCCACTAACTGCTGACCACTGCCCAGACCTCCCTCTAACTGTTGACCCACTGCCCAGACCTCCCACTAACTGCTGACCACTGCCCAGACCTCCCTCTAACTGTTGACCCACTGCCCAGACCTCCCTCTAACTGCTGACCACTGCCCAGACCTCCCTCTAACTGCTGACCCACTGCCCAGACCTCCCTCTAACTGCTGACCCTCTCCCCAGACCTCCCTCTAACTGCTGACCCTCTCCCCAGACCTCCCTCTAACTGCTGACCACTGCGGGAATTACAGTCTCTGTCACAGACAGTGGAAAAGGGGAGGTGCAACGAGACCTGGGTGTCATGGTACATCAGTCATTGAAGGTTGACATGCAGGTACAGCAGGCGGTTAATAAAGCAAATGGCATGTTGGCCTTCATAGCGAGGGGATTTGAGTACAGGGGCAGGGAGTTGTTGCTACAGTTGTACAGGGCCTTGGTGAGGCCACACCTGGAGTATTGTGTACAGTTTTGGTCTCCTAACTTGAGGAAGGACATTCTTGCTATTGAGGGAGTGCAGCGAAGGTTCACCAGACTGATTCCCGGGATGGTGGGACTGACAGATCAAGAAAGACTGGATCAACTGGGCTTGTATTCACTGGAGTTCAGAAGAATGAGAGGGGACCTCATAGAAACGTTTAAAATTCTGATGGGTTTAGACAGGATAGATGCAGGAAGAATGTTCCCAATGTTGGGGAAGTCCAGAACCAGGGGTCACAGTCTGAGGATAAGGGGTAAGCCATTTAGGACCGAGATGAGGAGAAACTTCTTCACCCAGAGAGTGGTGAACCTGTGGAATTCTCTACCACAGAAAGTTGTTGAGGCCAATTCACTAAATATATTCAAAAAGGAGCTAGATGTAGTCCTTACTACTAGCGGGGTCAAGGGGTATGGCAAGAAAGCAGGAATGGGGTACTGAAGTTGCATGTTCAGCCATGAACTCATTGAATGGCGGTGCAGGCTAGAAGGACCGAATGGCCTACTCCTGCACCTATTTTCTATGTTTCTATGTTTCAATGAAGGAAAGGGTGGGAGGGGAGTCTGGTTTGCTGCACACTCCTTCCGCTGCCTCCGCTTGCTTTCTGCATTTTTTTTTTTTGAAATTCGTAGCCAATCGTTCCAATTCTTTGTCAAATCACAAACGCCAGAGGTCACCTTGCACACATCAAGGATCACTCTGCGCCAATGCTCTTAGCCAAAAGGCCTAGAGCCACTGCACCGTTCCTGGAAGTACTGCAATACCAGGTTCGTGCCATGGAGGTGGATGGGTCAGGTCCCCCACACACCTCCTATTTCCAAAAAAGCAAGCATATACCTTCCTGATCCAGGGAGAACCACCTTGGGGTTATGGTCGTTACTCCCCTGTCAGGTCAGTTACGCATGATCTTAGCCATGATCTTCCTCTATTTATAAACATAAGTAACCCATAGGCTTTTTAACCACATTATCAACTTACCCTGGCACCTTTAAGGATTTGTGTATATGGTCACCAAGGTCTCTCTGCTCATCTACACTTTTCAAAATCGTGGGAATTATAGTATACCTTCTTTCCATATTAGTCCTCCCAAAGTGCATCACTTCACACTTCTCCACACTGAACTCCATCTGCCATGCTTCTGCCCGTTTCACCATCCTGTCTTCGTCATCCTGTAGCCTCTGATAATCCTCATCGTGATCCACTACTTTGCCAAATTTTGTATCATCTGCAAACTTTATAATGCTGCTCCTTACACCCGAGTCAGGGTCGTTTAGAAAAGTTGAAAAGAATAATGGACCCAAGACACTTGGGGACACTGCTGCATGTCACCTGCCAGTCTGAAAAGCAGCCATCCACCCTGGAACTCCCTCCCTAAACCTCTCCAGCTCTCTCTCTCTCCCTTTAACGTTCTTACCAGCAGTGAGAATTCTGATGTCGTCCTAAATGTTTGTTGTCAAGGATAGTTTGTTCTGCATCAGATTACAACAGCAACGTATTTATATAGCGCCTTTATCGTAGTACAACACCCCAAGGTGCTTCACAGGGTCGTTATCAAACAAAATTTGAGACCAAGACACATGAGATATTAGGCGATCAAAGAGGCAGGTTTTAAGGAGTGTCTTAAAGGAGGAGAGCGAGGTATGAGGTGGAGGGGTTTAGGGAGGGAATTCTAGAGTTAAGGGTCTAGACAACTGAGGGCACGGCTGCCTATGGTGAAGTGATGAAAATTGGGGAAAAGACCAGAATTGAAGGAGCAGAGGAATGTTTTATTACGCAGCGAGTTGTTATGATCTGGACTGCTCTGCCTGAAAGGGTGGTGGAAGCAACAACAACTTGTATTTATATAGCACCTTTACCGTAGTGAATTGTCCCGAGGCGCTTCACAGGAGTGTCATGAGATAAAAATTTGACACCGAACCGCACAAGTAGAATTTAGCGCAGGAGCACGTTCAACAATAACTTTCAAAAGGGAATTAGATAATTACTTGAAAAGGAAACGTTTGCAGGGCTACGGGGAAAGAGCAGAGAGTGGGACTAATTGGATCGCTCTTTCAAAGAACCAGCACAGGCCCGATGGGTCGAAGGGCCTCCTTTGTGCTGTAAGATTCTATTGCCTCAGGAAGGCGGAACAATCGGCTGTCCCCACCTGTGGGGACTTCAGCCTCTTTAAATGTGTGGCCTTGTGCATCAAGGATATTCGAGTCGACCTTGCTTCATTGAATTATTAGGCTTCTCGAATTGAAAAAACATTGGTGAATGTTTCACTTGAACATAGGTCTGAACTTGCAGCCAAATCCTTGAGTAAAATGAGGTGTTGTTTTTACTTGTACGTGGCTTATAATGCTGGATTGCCACATGTCGGAAAGCATTGCGTGACTTCTTGAAGAGCTGTGTAGCATTTCACAAAGCACAGAAGGTGTAGGGAGCAGGTTGACGGGCTGGTTTGAAACAAATTCTGAGACAAGGCAGGGTCGCCCACTGATGATTTATTTCTTCAGTGCTGCGTTCAACAGCAATGACTGACGTGAATCTCGGTGACACTGTCACTGTGGTGTATGTAGCACTCAAATCACTGACTCCACACAGTCTGGTGTTGTTGTAACTGCTGTGACCTTAGTCCTTTATTGTGTAACTCCAGAGTGCCTCTCAGGTGTGGTGGGCAGCCTTTTATACTCTGTCTTGCAGGTACTTTCAGGTCTCCCAACACAGCGCCCTCTGTGGCGCACCATTGTACTTATACATTTAATGTACCTGGACAATACATAACATCTCACTCCCCCTGCAGTTCCAAGAGCCATTGCCTGTAGTGACTCTGCACTGTACTATAAAGTCACACGAGGCATGTACTGCAGACAAGGTCACTACATGACCTGCACCTTTATTCCCAGGACAAAGGAGTGCTGAGCCTGCGTGTAACCTCCCTTTAAGTACCTGGCTGACCAGGTGAGGAGTGTCTCCCACAAGTTCACCCCCTGTGGTCAAGGTGTGCATTTCACAGTTGTATACAGTGTACAGCGTTGTTACATAAAGGTTACAGTTATGTGAAGGTTACAAACATGACATCACCTCCCCCCTAATGTCTTTGGGTCAAAGATTCAGTCTTTCAGGCGGTCGACGCTCTCTCGTGGAGCGCCGCAGTTGTGGCTCTGGTGGTTGAGCGTAGCATGCGTCTCTGTCGCCTGAGTTGATTCCGGGCTGGCCGCAGGGACTGTGCATCCTGTTGAATGTCCTTGTTGCTCGTTCACTGGCAGTGGTGTTGTTGACATCCCATGGTCTTCTTCAGGTTCCTCAGTGTCCATGCTGAACCTTTTCTTTACCTGGTCCAGATGTTTGCGACATATCTGCCCATTGTTTAGTCTGACCACTATGACCCTATTCCCCTCTTTGCCTATTACAGTGCCCTCAAACCACTTGGGTCCCAATGCGTGATTGAGAACGAATACAGGGTCATTGATTTCTATACATCTCCCCACTGAGTTGCGATCATGGCACTCGATTTGGGACTGACGCGTGCCCTCAACAATGTCCGACAGAGCAGGATGAATGAGGGACAGCCGTGTTTGAAGCGTGTGTTTCACGAATAGTTCCGCGGGCGGGACTCCCGTGAGCGAATGCGGGCGGGACCTATAGGCCAGCAGGAGGCGCGATAGGCGGTACTGAAGAGAGGGTCCTTGAATCCGGAGCATGCCCTGTTTTATGATTTGAACCACACGTTCCGCCTGGCCATTGGAAGCCGGCTTGAACGGTGTTGTCCTGACGTGTTTGATACCATTACCCGACATAAACTCCTGGAATTCATAGCTAGTAAAACACGGGCCATTGTCATCTTGGAATACGATTATGCCAGGAATGGATTTAAGCAAGTTTTCCATGTTCCTCTGGAAGATAGTGGTCGCTGAACAAATGTCAAACGACACCTGTTGTAAACAAATAGCCCCTTGTGCGTAGTGATGGTGGTTAGTAGCTTGGATTCTTCGGTCAGTTCCTGAGTCATATAGGCTGAAGTGAGGTCCAACTTGGTGAACAGCTTGCCACCTGCCAGCATGGCAAAAAGATCCTCCGCTCTCAGAAGCGGGTATTGGTCTTGTAGTGACACTCGGTTGATGGTGGCCTTGTAGTCGCCACAAATCCTGACCGAGCCATCCGCTTTAAAGGACTGGGACGATGGGGCTTGCCCAGTCACTGAATTCAACAGGCGATATTATGCCCTCTCTTAGCAGCCTGTCCAACTCACTCTCAATTTTCTCACGCATCACATACGGCACGGCTCTGGCTTTGTGGTGCACTGGTCTGGCATCCGGGGTGATGCGTATCACTACTTTGGTGCCCTTGAAGGTCCCGACCCCAGGTTGAAATAGTGATTCGAATTTCTGTCGGACCTGTGAGCATGAACTTCGCTCCACAGATGAAATGGCGTGCACATCCCCCCATTTCCAGTTCATCTAAGCTAGCCAGTTCCTCCCCAAAATCGCAGGACCATTCCCTGAGACAATCCAGAGTAGCAGCCGGTTCTCTGATCCATTATGTGTGACCACCAAATTTGCACTGCCGAGCACTGGGATGATCTCTTTGGTGTACATTCGGAATTGCGTCTCGATGCGTTCTAGTTTGGGTCTGCTAGCTTTGAGTGGCCATAGTCTTTCAAATTGTTGGACACTCATAAGTGACTGGCTAGCTCCTGTGTCCAGCTCCATGCGTACCGGGATGCCATTTAATAGGACTTTCATCATCATAGGCGGCGTTTTAGTGTATGAGCTGTAAACGTCTGCCGCGTGAACCCGCTGGACTTCAGCGTCCATGGCTGTGCCCCAAGCATCCAACTGCCTTGCAGACCCCTCGTCTGGTTCCTCTGCCTCATAAACTAACCTCGCTACGGATTTTCTGCACATTCTGGCCCAATGTCCCTTGAAATTGCAGTTTCTGCAGATAAATTGTTGAACCCTGCAGGTTTTCGCAGTGAGTCTTCCCCCGTACCTCCAGCATGAGCTGAGATTGTTGTGGACAAAGGGACTGTTACCAGGCATTCCTCTCTGATTGATTCTTTGATTATTCCTGATCACTCTGTTGCTGTGTGTCAATGGTCCCATCCCGGAATGTATTGTCCCTTGTGATGGTGTGAATTGCTGATCCTCCTGCCATTGTCTATGTTGCTGGCCCACCCTGGAATCTGTTGCTGCCTGGGCGGTGTTAAATTGCCCTTGGCTGCCTGCCTGAGCGGTGTCAAATTGCCCTTGCCTGCCTGTGGGGTTCTGTGTCTTTTTTACAACGTTAACTCCCTGGTTCATCGCCACATTGAAACCAGGCTGAGCGCGTAAATTAGCTTGGTCTCCTCTTCCCCTGCCAAGAAGGTCTGAGCTATCAAAGCTGCCCTTTCCAAAGTCAAGTCCTCGGTCTCAATAAGCTTCCTGAAAATCCCGGCATGACCAATGCCCTCACTGAAGAAATCTCTTAACATCTCCACCCTGCAGGCATCTGTGAACTTACAGAGGCTGGCCAAATGCCAAAGGTCCGCAACGAAGTCCGGTATGCTCCGTCCCTCCCGACGTCTGTGTGAATAGAATCTGTGTCGGGCCATGTGTACGCTGCTCGCCGGTTTGAGGTGCTCACTGATCAGTTTACTGAGCTCCTCAAAGGTTTTGTCCGACGGCTTCTCAGGTGCGAGCAGGTCTTTCATCAGCACGTACGTCTTAGGCCCACAGCTGGTCAGTAGATGCGTCCTTTGCTTGTCGGCTGCTGCCTCTCTCAGCCAGTCCTTCGTGACAAAGCTCTGCTGGAGCCTCTCAACGAAATTGCCCCAGTCCTCACCAACACAGTACCGTTCCTCTGAGCTACCGGTGGCCATCCTCGTGGGTCGTTGATTCCTGTTTTCCGTTGCCAAATGTAGTGTCTCTGCACTGTACTATAAAGTCACACGAGGCATGTACTGCTGACAAGGTCACTACATGACCTGCACCTATATTCCCAGGACAAAGGAGTGTTGAGCCTGTGTGGAACCTCCCTTTAAGTACCTGGCTGACCAGGTGAAGAGTGTCTCCCACAAGCTCACCCCCTGTGGTCAAGGTGTGTATTTCACAGTTGTATATAGCGTACAGTGTTGTTACATATTGGTTACAGTTATGTGAAGGTTACAAGCATGACATTGCCAGTAACCTCGGCCTTGTTCATCCTGGTTGATTTGTGAGTGTGAGTCCATGACCATCCACTTCCCTCTTTCCCCCCCCCCCCCCATGTAGAGATTATGCTTGCGATTCGGTGCAAGCATGTGGTATTAGCAGTCCTTACATGGGTGATGAAGTCACGAGTATAACCTCCAACAGAAAGCAGGTATACATGGATAGTACATTTGTATGGTACATATATTGTATGGTACAGATGTTATGTCAAAAGGTTGCAGGTACACTGAACAGTTATTTAATCCCAGCTCACTGGGTGCGGTATGCTGCCCCTTTTTGCCCGAGGTAATGGGCTGCGCTGAGACAGGGTATCGCAACTAGTGCGTTGCCTCTGTTCTCAGTAGTCGCCTTAGTGGCTCATCTGCAGCCGCTGAACCATTGCATGAATCACGTAAAATCGCCTTGGTCCATTAGGCATGTTAGTCACGGACCCCTTAACCCTTTTACTTGTAACTCATGGTATTAACTGTTTTCGTAAATCATTCATATCCATCATTTTAAACACAGTATCCATATAGCATCAAAATATTAACTCTTATCCTAAATCACGTCATCATACAAATCACATTACTCAATTAGACTCGCTTTTGCCTTACAAAAGTCTCTTTGTGGGGACCGCCAACGGTGTAAGATCCTTTTAAGGCTCCCGGATGCATTTCCCTTTTAAGACGCCATCTTGTGGTTCCCACGAGGCTTCCACTGGGCGCCGCCATTTTAGTTGCTCTGTTTGCCTTTGTCCTGCTGAACTCTGCTGCTCTTGAGCTCACTGGCCTGGCGTTTTAGGAAGAACTAGAAGGGGTAAAGAAGGAAGAAAGAAGAAAAATGGCCAAGAACGATTGAATCTTGAATCGTGGCAGAAATGGTTCTGTGGTTTCGATCAGTCATAGTCCCTGTGGCCTCCGTAACTGCCATAACTGCTGCCTAATCCGCCGCTCTGGCTCTTGTGCCCACCCGAGTAGCTGTCGCGTTCTCCCGGGTCATACCTGCCGGCACTGTAGCCTCCTCTCCTGCCGTTCCGGCCGCCGCCGTCCCGGCCTCCACCGTAGCCGTGACCGCCGCCCGACTTCCTCTCCGCGTGGGCCCCCCCGATTTGTCGTCCGTCGATGGATTTCCCGATCAACGCCTGCTCTTCCAGGGTCTGCTCGTCTGTGGAGGCTGAGGCTTGAGGTCAGGAGTTCTGGGCTGCTGTCGTCTGTGTGGGGATTGAGACTGCCGATGGACGGCTTCTTTCTCCTCCAGCTCGGTCGGCGCTGCTCTTTGGGGACACGGGGAACAGTGGTCTGTGGAGGAATGAAGTCTGCCCAGCTCCCACGGACCTTCCCCATCCACCTCTTGCCGGGAAGCGTCGGCCCATCGCCTGCAATGACCCACAAAGGTAAACCGTGCGTCTCGTCCCCTGAGATAGCTGCACATCCGCTCTGCCAAGAACAGGTATCAGTTCCCTAGTGTAGGTACGCAGCTTCGCCGTGACCGGGACCAGCTTGGGTCGTGCAGCTGGGTTGACCCACAGTTTCTCAAAAGTTCTCTGACTCATCAACGACGGACCCGAGCCCGTGTCCACTGCCATACTCACTGGGACTCCGTTGATCATGACTTCCATAATCACTGGGGCCGAATCGTCGTTACAAGCATACAATCCAAACGCATCATCTTCTTCTGCCTGCTCCTCGCTGGATAGCAGATCATCTACCATCTCCTCAGCCACACAGTGAGTCGTGTTTCTTTTGTACATACGCTGTGGCAGGTGTTGCACGTATACTCCGCAAACCTGCACCGGTGAGCCCCATGGCTTCCTCCATGGCGCCAGCATGGTGCTACTCGATTAGCCCCCCTCGGCGGACGCTGAGTTCCAAGACCCCGGGGTCCGTGCTCCTTGCCCTGGGCAGAGCCACGTTCTGCAGTTTTGTCCATGGCGGGCGCTATCCTGTGGACAGTGCCTGCCGGGTTCGAGACCGTGTGGATCATCTGTTTGGTGCTGCACGTCGAGGTCATAAATGCCCAGCTGATGGTGATGGCTTGCTTCAGGGTGACTGTGGGTTCAGTGGATAGCAGCTTGTGAAGGAGACCCTCATGGCCAATCCCCATACCAAAGACGTCTCGCAACGCGTCATCAAGGTGTGTGCCAAAATCACATGGTGCCGCGGGTCTCCTGAGGTCCGCAGCATATTTGGTGACATCCTGGCCCTCAGGTCTGCAGTGGTGGTAGAATTTGTACCGGGCCGTGAGGATGCTCTCCTTCGGTTTCAGTTGGTCACAAATGAGTGTGATCAGCTCCTCATATGACTTATCCCTGGTGCTCGCGGGTGCCAGCAAATCCCTGACGAGACAGTAAACCTCATCGCCACAACTGGAAAGTAATATCGCCTGTGAGTGTGAGTCCATGACCATCCACTTCTCGTCAGGTCGTTTGCTGTGAAGTAGTACTCGAGCCTTTCCGTAAAGGCCTCCCAATCATTGCCCACCGTAAAATCCTTTAGCGAGCCCAGAGTAGCCATGGTTGCATGAAGTTCGTCCGTGTCCTCGTCGCCAATGTGGTGTATGTAGCACTCAAATCACTGACTCCACACGGTCTGGTGTTGTGGTAACTGCTGTGACCTTAGTCCTTTATTGTCTGACTCCAGAGTGCCTCTCAGGTGTGGTAGGCAGCCTTTTATACTCTGTCTTGCAGGTACTTTCAGGTTTCCCATCACAGCGCCCTCTGTGGCGCACCATTGTACTTATACATTTAATGTACCTGAACAATATATAACAGTCACGAGCAAAGCGATTAATAATCTACCTTGCGGAGGCATCGTTGGTGACTTGAGATATCTACTGTACATGGTCCATGTCTCTGAGCCAAAAAGGAGGGCAGGTATTACTACAGCCCTGTAGACCATGAGCTTGGTGATAGATTTGACGGCCTGGTCTTCGAACAGTTTTATCCTCAGGTGGCCGAAGGCTGGGCTGGTGCACTGATAAAGTGCAACAGCCTCACTGACACCTGGGGGTCCCAGGCCAAAGACCGCCCTAAGTGGAGGAACTGCATCCGGGAGGGCACTGAGTTCCTCGAGTCTCATCGCCGAGAGCATGCAGAAAACAAGCGCAGGCAGCGGAAAGAGCGTGCGGCAAACCTGCCCCACCCATCCTTTCCTCAACCAACTATCTGTCCCATCTGTGACAGAGACTGTGGCTCTCGTATTGGACTGTTCAGCCACCTAAGGACTCATTCTAAGAGTGGAAGCAAGTCTTCCTCGATTCCGAGGGACTGCCTATGATGATGATTATAACCTACCATTTTGCAGGCAAAGAGTAGGCAATTTATGCGGAACTGGAGTAATGAATCAATATAGAAACAAACCTGTGATGACCGAATTGAAACAAGACAGCTCCGATAGTGTGGGGGTGTTCAACAAATGACCACAGATAGATCATTACGCGTGCAATGAACGCTTGCATTAATGGCTCTCGAAATGCATAGTTTTTTATTTAATTGATTCATTCTCGGGATGTGGTCGTCGCTGGCAAGGCAGACATTTACTGCCCACCCTTAGTCGTCCTGAGAAAATGGTGGCGTGCCCTCTACAGCTGAGTGTCTCGCTAGGCCATTACAGAGGGCAGTTAAGAGGCAACCACATTGGCGAGGGATTGGAGTCACGTATAGGCCCGACTGGGTAAGGACGGCAGGTTTCCTTCTCTAAAGGGCATTCGTGAACATGTTGGGTTTTTACGACAATCCGAAGGAGAAATTTCTTCACTCAGAGGGTTCTGAATCTTTGGAATTCTCTACCCCAGAGGGCTGTGGATGCTGAATCGTTGAGTATATTCAAGGCTGCAATAGGTAGATTTTTGGACTCGAGAGGAATCAAGGGATATGGAGATCAGGCGGGAAAGCAGAGTTCAGGTCAAAGAAAAGCAATGATCTTATTGAATGGGGGAGCAGGCTCGAGAGGCCAAACGGCCTACACCTGCTCCAAATTCTTATGTTCTTATGTATGACAGCTTCATGGTCACTGTTAACTGATACCAGTAAACTGAGCTTAAATTCGCAAACTCCCATGGTGGGATTTTAACTTATGTTCTCAGGACCATTAGCCCAGGCCTCTGGATTACTAGTCCAGTAAGGTAATCATGTATTTGGGTCCCCCATTATTAAGAAAGGACACCCTCAAAGCCACCCTGATAAAGTGCAACATCCCCACTGACACCTGGGAGTCCCTGGCCAAAGACCACCCGAAATGGAGGAAGAGCATCCGGGAGGGCGCTGAGCACCTCGAGTCTCGTCGCCGAGAGCATGCAGAAACCAAACGCAGGCAGCGAAAGGAACGTGCGGCAAACCAGACTCCCCGCCCACCCTTTCCTTCAACCACTGTCTGTCCCACCTGTGACAGAGACTGTAATTCCCGTATTGGACTGTTCAGCCACCTGAGAGCTCACTTTTAGAGTGGAAGCAAGTCTTCCTCGATTTCGAGGGGCTGCCGATGATGATGAGAGTTGTCCATGGGTTTTCACAATAGGAATAGCAGAGCCTGAGATTGCCAGACTGCTGCTCGTCAGATTTCTCCCTTTTTCTGTATTTGTTGGACATTATTTTTATTCTTGTTCATTAACAGCAAAAAATCACAAGGGTCGGAAATTGCCCGGCGCCCTGATTGGGGACAGTAACCTTCGATGGCCGGGACTTTCAGCGTCCGGCGCGGATGTCCCGCTTCCCCCCCAGCCGCTGAATTGGGCCATACGCCCCTCACAGGAAGCGGAGCGCGATCTCGCCTGCTCCACTTCCTTTGGCAGCGGATCCTGGGGCACTATTGGTGTGAAATGTTCAGTGCTCCATGGATACTCCACAGAGCCCTGACACGCTTCAGGACTGGAAAACTGTAGCTGCGAGGAACGATTGGATAGGCTGGGGTTGTTTTCTTTGCAACTTCATTCCGTTTGAGATCTTAATAACTGACGGTGCTGGGAAGCTTTCATTTCTTTGAGCATGAGCTGACCCAAAACAAACCTTCCGGTTATAAAAGGGGTCAGGGGGTCTAGTAAGGAGGAGGAACTGAGGGAAATCCTTATTAGCCGGGAAATTGTGTTGGGGAAATTGATGGGATTGAAGGCCGATAAGTCCCCAGGGCCTGATGGACTGCATCCCAGAGTACTTAAGGAGGTGGCCTTGGAAATAGTGGATGCGTTGACAGTCATTTTCCAACATTCCATTGACTCTGGATCAGTTCCTATAGAGTGGAGGGTAGCCAATGTAACCCCACTTTTTAAAAAAGGAGGGAGAGAGAAAACAGGGAATTATAGACCGGTCAGCCTGACATCGGTAGTGGGTAAAATGATGGAATCAATTATTAAGGATGTCATAGCAGTGCATTTGGAAAGAGGTGACATGATAGGTCCAAGTCAGCATGGATTTGTGAAAGGGAAATCATGCTTGACAAATCTTCTGGAATTTTTTGAGGATGTTTCCAGTAGAGTGGATAAGGGAGAACCAGTTGATGTGGTATATTTGGACTTTCAGAAGGCGTATGACAAGGTCCCACACAAGAGATTGATGTGCAAAGTTAGAGCACATGGGATTGGGGGTAGTGTATTGACATGGATTGAGAACTGGTTGTCAGACAGGAAGCAAAGAGTAGGAGTAAATGGGTACTTTTCAGAATGGCAGGCAGTGACTAGTGGGGTACCGCAAGGTTCTGTGCTGGGGCCCCAGCTGTTTACACTGTACATTAATGATTTAGATGAGGGGATTAAATGTAGTATCTCCAAATTTGCGGATGACACTAAGTTGGGTGGCAGTGTGAGCTGCGAGGAGGATGCTGTGAGGCTGCAGAGCGACTTGGATAGGTTAGGTGAGTGGGCAAATGCATGGCAGATGAAGTATAATGTGGATAAATGTGAGGTTATCCACTTTGGTGGTAAAAACAGAGAGACAGACTATTATCTGAATGGTGACAGATTAGGAAAAGGGGAGGTGCAAAGAGACCTGGGTGTCATGGTACATCAGTCATTGAAGGTTGGCATGCAGGTGCAGCAGGCGGTTAAGAAAGCAAATGGCATGTTGGCCTTCATAGCAAGGGGATTTGAGTACAGGGGCAGGGAGGTGTTGCTACAGTTGTACAGGGCATTGGTGAGGCCACACCTGGAGTATTGTGTACAGTTTTGGTCTCCTAACCTGAGGAAGGACATTCTTGCTATTGAGGGAGTGCAGCGAAGGTTCACCAGACTGATTCCCGGGATGGCGGGACTGACCTATCAAGAAAGACTGGATCAACTGGGCTTGTATTCACTGGAGTTCAGAAGAATGAGAGGGGACCTCATAGAAACGTTTAAAATTCTGACGGGGTTAGACAGGTTAGATGCAGGAAGAATGTTCCCAATGTTGGGGAAGTCCAGAACCAGAGATCACAGTCTAAGGATAATGGGTAAGCCATTTAGGACCGAGATGCGGAGGAACTTCTTCACCCAGAGAGTGGTGAACCTGTGGAATTCTCTACCACAGAAAGTTGTTGAGGCCAATTCACTAAATATATTCAAAAAGGAGTTAGATGAGGTCCTTACTACTAGGGGGATCAATGGGTATGGCGAGAAAGCAGGAATGGGGTACTGAAGTTGAATGTTCAGCCATGAACTCATTGAATGGCGGTGCAGGCTAGAAGGGCCGAATGGCCTACTCCTGCACCTATTTTCTATGTTTCTATGTTTCTATAAGTGTTTTAGTCTGAGGTTGTTTGATCACCAGGTGCATGGAACCAGTTTCACATCCAGCCGCAGGCACAAACCCAGTCTCTGATCGACTCCACTGGCTGTGGTTCCCTGAAGGTCGGAGCCATTATATTAAGCGAGCCATTTAACAACAGCAACTTGAATTTATATAGCGCCTTCAACGCAGTAAAAGGTCCCAAGGTGCTTCACAGCAGTGTTAGCAAACAAGATTTAACACCGAGCCTCATAAGGAGATATTAGGGCAGTTAAGGAGTGTCTTAAAGGAGGAAAGAGAGGTGGAGAGGTTTGCAGAGAGAGTTCCAGGGCTTAGGGCCTTGTAGCTGAAGGCATGGCCACCGATGGTTGAACGATTGTAATCAGGGATGCTCAAATGCCCAAAATTAGAGGAGTGCAGACATCTCGGGGGTGCGGGGGCGGGGGGGGGGGGGTGTTGTGAGGCCAGAGGAGATTACAGAGATAGGGAGGGGGACACCATGGAGGGATTTGTAAACACGGATGAGAATTTTGAAATCGAGGCGTTGCTTAACCGGGAACCAATGTAGGTCTGCGAGCACAGGGGTGATGGGTGAGCGGGACTTGGTGCGAGTTAGGACATGGGCAGCCGAGTTCTGAAGTTTACAGCGGTAGAATGTGGGAGGTTGGCCAGGAGTGCGTTGCAATAGTCAAGTCTAGAGGTAACAAAGGCATGGGTGAGGGCTTCAGCAGCGGATGAGCTGAGGCAGGAGTGCCTCATTTCTACTGCCAGCTTCAGATGTTCCACTTAAACCTACTGCACCCTAATCTGATTTTTACTTCATCAACTTGCATTGTTCATGACTCGGGGGGGCTTTGGGGGAATGAAGAAAGACTTGTATAGCGCCTTTCATTTGTTCAGGAAATCCCAAAGCACTTTACAATTAGTGAAGTACTTTTGAAGTGTAGTCACTGTTGTAATGTGGGAAACGCGGCAGCCAATTTGCGCACAGCACGCTCCCACAATGTGATAATGAACCAATAATCTGTTTTAGTGATGTTAATCGAGGGATAAATATTGGCCAGGGCACCGGGGAGAACTCCCCAGCTCATCTTCGATAGAGTGCCATGGGATCTTTTATCTCCAGCTGAGAGAGCAGACGGGACCTCGGTTTAACGTCTCATCCAAAAAGGGTCACCTCCAACAGTGCAGCGCTCCCTCAGTATTGCACTGTTAGCCTAGTTTTCTGTGTTCAAGTCCCCGGAGTGGGACTTGAACCCATGATCTTCTGATTCAGAGGCGGGAGTACGGCCAAAGAACATAAGAACATAAGAACATAAGAATTAGGAACAGGAGTTGGCCATCGAGCCCCTCGAACCTGCTCCGCCATTCAACAAGATCATGGCTGATCTGGCCGTGGACTCAGCTCCACTTACCCGCCCGCTCCCCGTAACCCTTAATTCCCTTATTGGTTAAAAATCTATCTATCTGTGACTTGAATACATTCAATGAGCTAGCCTCAACTGCTTCCTTGGGCAGAGAATTCCACAGATTCACAACCCTCTGGGAGAAGAAATTCCTTCTCAACTCAGTTTTAAATTGGCTCCCCCGTATTTTGAGGCTGTGCCCCCTAGTTCTAGTCTCCCCGACCAGTGGAAATAACCTCTCTGCCTCTATCTTGTCCATCCCTTTCATTATTTTAAATGTTTCTATAAAATCACCCCTCATCCTTCTGAACTCCAACGAGTAAAGACCCAGTCTACTCAATCTATCACCATAAGGTAAGCCCCTCATCTCCGGAATCAGCCTAGTGAATCGTCTCTGTACCCCCTCCAAAGCCAGTATATCCTTCCTTAAGTAAGGTGAGCAAAACTGCACGCAGTACTCCAGGTGCGGCCTCACCAATACCCTGTACAGTTGCAGCAGGACCTCCCTGCTTTTGTACTCCATCCCTCTCACAACTGGAAAGCGAATTCCACACGCTGCTCTCCTCCTTTTACAGTCTCCATCGAGGGCCGCTCTGTGGCGGTCTGTCGGGCTCTGCCGTGTATCACGGCGACCCGATTGTAGCTGAATGCAGACGCGTGCGACACGCTCAACATATGTAGCTAACCACAAGAGCAGGCCTCAACCAGGAACCACATTTGCAGATCCACTTGCGTCTGCAATGATGTTGGTTCCCTGCATGTTGCGTCATTTATACTTAGTAGTTTAGCCTTTGCCATCAAACAAATACCATGGCAACTCTTAAAAAGAGAAGGCTGAGGGGTGATCTAATAGAGGACTTTAAAATTATGGAAGTTTTGATAGAGTGGATACAGAGAGAATGTTTCCACTTGTGGGCAAGAGCATAACTAGAGGCCACTAAGAAATCCAATAGGGAATTCTGGAGTAACCTTTTCACCCAGAGAGTGGTGAGAATGTGGAACTCGCTACCACAGGGAGTGGTTGAAGCGGATGTGAATGGTATAGATGCATTTAAGGAGAGGCTAGATAAGTATACAGGTGCAGCACCCAAAATCCAGAACTCTCGGGACCGAGGCTGTTCCGGACTTCGTGTTTTTCCGGACTTTCGAACATGTTTCTGATGTCACGAATCCGGAAACACCCGAGCCCAGGTTTGGGTATTTCCGGATTTCGGAGCGTCAGAAAGACGGGGGAGGAACCCACCAAGGACTTGTTTGGGCGGGGCCCCACCGAGGAGCTGTGAGGACCCCGGTGAGGAGGTGTTCGGGCGGGCCGGTGAGGAGGTGTTCGGGCGGGCTGGTGAGGAGGTGTTCGGGCGGGCCGGTGAGGAGGTGTTCGGGCGGGGCCCCACCGAGGAGCTGTGAGGACCCCGGTGAGGAGGTGTTCGGGCGGGCCGGTGAGGAGGCCCTGAGGTATGGGCAGCGGTGAGCGGGGCGAGGCGAGGCGAGGGGCGGTGAGGCGAGGCCCGAGCTCGGGTAGTGGCAGGGTCCCAGGGTCGGCGGGTCCGGATTCCGGAACATTTTACAGATTCCGAACGACCCTGCCACCAATCGTCCCGAAGTCCGGATTCCGGAACTCCGGATTTTCAACGCTGCACCTGTATGATGGAAAAGGGAATAGTGGGTTATGCTGATAGATGAGGAAAGATGGGAGGAGCCTAGAGTGGAGCATGTTCGCCAGCCTGGATTGGTTGGGCCGAATGGCCTGTTTCTGTGCTGTATATCCTATGTAATTCTATTTAACTCTCCTGATAATGTAGTCTGCATCAAACCGGCTGCCTAACTGTCAGATGCTAAATGTTGAGGAAATGTTTCTGAATGACATGCACAAACTGATATAAACCATTGACGGGTACTGACATAAGGGAACACCTGTCAGCACCGATACTCTCCCTGGAAGTTTCCCAGGCTTTTTCCCACTGTAACTTTGGCAGTAACTTGCACGGAGTGGGAGCAGCTGTGAAGAAATTCCCAGCGTACATTACACGGCTGATGGAGTTGCATGGTCTTCTGTTGGATGTTTTGTACCAGAAAAGGCTCAACCCATCACATTGTCAGACTGGCAGAGTCTCCTCTGAAGAGCCAGCGCACGACAGGAGCAGGAGTAGGCCATTCAATGAGATCAGGGCTGATCTGATCATGGACTCAGCTCCACTTCCCTGCCCGCTCCCCATAACCCTTTACTCCCTTATCGCTCAAAAATCTGTCTATCTCCGCCTTAAATATATTCAATGACACAGCTCTCCGGGACCGAGAAATTCCCCAGATTTACAACCCTCTGAGAGAAGAAATTCCTCCTCATCTCAGTTTTAAATGGTCGGCCCCTTATTCTGAGACTATGCCCCTGAGTTCTAGTTTCCCCTATGAGTGGACATATCTGTTATGTCTCAAATAAAGCAATGTGACTGAGTACTGTCGACTTGAGTTAGTGTGACCTTAGTCTCTTTATTCTGACTCCAGAGTGCCGGCACAGCATGGGAGGCCTGCTTATATGCAGTGCTCCCAAGGGATGCTGGGATTCCTTGGGACTCCAACAGATGCGCCCTCTGGTGGCAGTAGAATGCTGGTCACAAGGTGTTGCATACATAACAATATCCTCTCCGCATCCATCTTGTCGAGCCCCCTCATTATCTTATATGTTTCGATAAGATCGCCTCTCATTCTTCTGAACTCCAGTGAGTACAGGCCCAACCTGCTCAACCTATCTTCATAAGTCAACCCCCTCATCTCCGGAATCAACCTAGTGAACCTTCTCTGAACAGCCTCCAATGCAAGTATATCCTTCCTTAAGAGTATATCCTTCCTCCAAGTCGTCATGGGTAATGCTTGCCACTCTGTCAAGCCTGTGTGGTGGCTGGTGTGCAACGGCCGCCCCACGTTAAAAAAATCCACGCACAGGCATCTTCCACCCTTCAGGACGCAGTCAGGACCTGGAATATTAGGATCTTCATTGGAACAACTGTGAACTTATCCTTTTTTGGCGTGGAAGCAAGTCATCCTCGTTTCGAGGGGCTGCCTATGATGATGATCCTTCCTTAAATACGGAGACCAAAACTGTACGCAGTACTCCAGGTGTGGCCTCACCAATACCCAGTACAGTTGTAGCAGGATCTCTCTGCTTTTATACTCTATCCCCCTTGCAATAAAGACCAACATTCCATTTGCCTTCCTGATCACTTGCTGTATCTGCGTACTAACTTTTTGTGTTTCATGCACAAGAACCCCCAGGTCCCTCTGTACTGCAGCATTTCAATTTTTATCCATTTAAATTATAATTTGCTTTTCTATTTTTTCCTGGCAAAGTGGATAACCTCACATTTTCCCACATTATATTCCATCTGCCAAATTTTTGCCCACTCACTTAGCCTGTCTATATCCCTTTGCAGATTTTTTGTGTCCTCCTCACAATTTGCTTTCCCATCCATCTTTGTACCATCAGCAAACTTGTCTACATTACACTCGGTCCCTTCATCCAAGTCATTAATTATAAATCTCCCAACCAAAATTCACCTCCGTAAATCGATATGTTGAGGTGAAAAAGAACATTTGCAGAGCAGAATAAATCACAAGTCAGGTGATGCCCATCTGTGTCCAATCCTGCCCTTCACCCCCACTGTCCGTTTGCAGCGGCCCTGCGTCGGAATCCAGCGGTTGGCACTTTGGGGTCAACTGGCCGACCCGACCCAAATTCAGGCCGTGGAGTTTTCGGCCTGGACCCGCTACCGCCCGAGTCTGATGACCGGCACAAGGGCATCATCAGAATGCGCACCACCATTTTCCCTCACATTACAAATGTCCCGACCAAAATTCACCTCCGTAGTCGATCCCCCGCCACGCGGTTCCCCCGTCAGGTTTTTCTGTCGGTGCACCTTCTCCTCGCTGTGCGCGGCCCGGCAGAGTGGCGGCCCTTCACAGGGGGGAGGGGGTGTGTGGGGGGGGGGGGGGGGCGGGGGCACTGCCACGGTTTGCCGGCCGACCTCCCAATCCGGCCTCCCTGGCGGCCCAGTGGTCGGATAAAACAAGTGAAAGATTCTCTCCCCTTTAACGGAGGCGAGAGAGAGCGTGGTGACACACACACTGTCACGTCACCACTTATCCACCGCTGATTGACAACGGCGGAGTCCCGGTCCGGCCCATATTCAGGCACCCAGCCTGCCTTTGAGTGATTGGCCTGCCCCCACTATGACACATTTCCTCTGCGACTTTGAAAACATTTCAAAGTCCTGAAAATGGCTCTTCCGATCGCATCAAGGATCCGTGCGGTAATTACAGAGAATAAATCCTAGGTGTGCCAGCTTTCTTGCGCTGCTGAACTTTGGCCCCATTATGTATAATGAGTGACTAAGATATATTTAAAATACAATTGTCATTAAGTAAAATGACTCCACCAAGTCAAACAGCTTCATTTCCCAACTCAAATATTGTTGTGACCAAAAGTATTCAAAGAAGATGGAAAACAAAAACACAGAGTTGCTCACATCAGTAGATTAACCTATTAACTCCCAGAGACTCCAGGACAATGCTTGAGGTTTGGAAACCTACTCCTAGTTCTAGGACGAGGGGACACAGACCCGCGATTCGAAGTGGGAAGATGTGCGGGCAGTTCAGATTAAACGACTTCATGTGGAGGACAGGGAATGTGTGGAACAGAGTGCCTGGGGACATAGCCAGGGCAGACAAAGTGGGAAGATTAAAAGGAGAGCTGGCTAGATATGTGAGGGAGTGGGTGCTTGAGGTGCATTGGTTCCTGGGGCTGTCAGGATTGACGGCAGAAACATGCCTGGTCCTGTGCTTTCCTGTGTTCCCAACCTATCAGTTCCTAATCGCGACCCAGTGACTCACACTGGGCGTAGGCTGAGGGCAGGATTGCTTGCTGTTGTCGAATATAATGCCAAGGACCAAATCAAGGTTCAGGTGTAGGGCCAGCCCAAGAACACCCCAGGCAGAACCTAGCTATGTGGAAAGGAGAGGGAGAAGCGATGGGTTAATTAGAGAACAAAATCTATATCCAATGCTGTGTTGGTAAATTCTAAAATTATACAAATGTACAATGTTTCTTGAGCTTTAAACTGCACACCTGGATTTTTTTCCAGCAAATCCATCGGAATCCCCAGTTTGTTGTGGATGGCATCACTCGGTTCGATGTGTGCCAAGGGACTGTGGGTAAGGTCTTGTCAGCGTGTGTGTATGTGTATTACATGATAACCAGGACCCTCCTACGTTATACCCCAGACCCCCGACCCCCCTACGTTATACCCCAGACCCCCGACCCTCCTACGTTATACCCCAGACCCCCGACCCTCCTATGTTATACCCCAGTCCCCCCAATGTTATACTCCAGACCCCCTACGTTATACCCCAGACCCCAGTCCCCCCAACGTTATACCCCAGACCCCAGTCCCCCCAACGTTATACCCCAGACCCCAGTCCCCCGAACGTTATACCCCAGACCCCCGACCCTCCTACGTTATACAGCAGACCCCCCTACGTTATACCCCAGACCCCAGTCCCCCCTAAGTTATACCCCAGACCCCCCTACGTTATTCCCCAGACCCCCGACCCACCTATGTTATACCCCAGACCCCCCTACGTTATTCCCCAGACCCCCCCCACGTTATACCCCAGACCCCCGACCCCCCTACGTTATACCCCAGACCCCCGACCCCCCTACGTTATACCCCAGACCCCCCTACGTTATACCCAAGACCCCAGACCCCCCTACGTTATACCCCAGACACCCCTACGTTATACCCCAGACACCCCGACGTTATACCCCAGACCCCCGACCCCCCTACGTTATACCCCAGACCCCCGACCCCCCTACGTTATACCCCAGACCCCCCTACGTTATACCCCAGACCCCCGACCCACCTATGTTATACCCCAGACCCCCCTACGTTATTCCCCAGACCCCCCTACGTTATACCCCAGACCCCCGACCCCCCTACGTTATATCCCAGTCCCCCCACGTTATACCCCAGACCCCCCTACGTTATACCCCAGATCCTCCCTACGTTATACCCCAGTCCCCCCACGTTATACCCCCGACCCCCCTACGTTATATCCCAGTCCCCCCACGTTATACCCCAGACCCCCCTACGTTATACCCCAGTCCCCCCTACGTTATACCCCAGATCCTCCCCACATTATACCCCAGTCCCCCCACGTTATACCCCCGACCCCCCCACATTATACCCCAGTCCCCCCACGTTATACCCCCGACCCCCCCACATTATACCCCAGTCCCCCCACGTTATACCCCCGACCCCCCTACGTTATACCCCCGACCCCCCTACGTTATACCCCAGACCCCCCCACGTTATACCCCAGACCCCCCCACGTTATACCCCAGACCCCCCCACGTTATACCCCAGACCCCCCCACGTTATACCCCAGTCCCCCCACGTTATACCCCAGTCCCCCCCACGTTATACCCCAGTCCCCCCCACGTTATACCCCAGTCCCCCCACGTTATACCCCCGACCCCCCCACATTATACCCCAGTCCCCCCACGTTATACCCCTGACCCCCCTACGTTATACCCCAGTCCCCCCCACGTTATACCCCAGTCCCCCCCACGTTATACCCCAGTCCCCCCCACGTTATACCCCAGACCCCCCTACGTTATACCCCAGTCCCGCCTACGTTATACCCCAGACCCCCCTACATTATACCCCAGACCCACCTACGTTATACCCCAGTCCCGCCTACGTTATACCCCAGATCCTCCCTACGTTATACCCCAGATCCTCCCTACGTTATACCCCAGACACCCCTACGTTATACCCCAGACCCACCTACGTTATACCCCAGTCCCCACTACGTTATACCCCAGATCCTCCCTACGTTATACCCCAGACACCCCTACGTTATACCCCAGACCCACCTACGTTATACCCCAGTCCCCCCTACGTTATACCCCAGTCCCCCCTACGTTATACCCCAGTCCCCCTACGTTATACCCCAGACCCCCCCATGTTATACCCCAGCTCCCCCCACATTATATCCCAGTCCCCCCCACATTATACCCCAGTCCCCCCCACGTTATACCCCAGACCCCCCTACGTTATACCCCAGTCCCCCCTACGTTATACCCCTGACACCCCTACGTTATACCCCAGTCCCGCCTATGTTATACCCCAGACCCCCCCACATTATACCCCAGATCCTCCCTACGTTATACCCCAGACCCCCCTACGTTATACCCCAGACACCCCTACGTTATACCCCAGTCCCCCCCACGTTATACCCCAGACACCCCTACGTTATACCCCAGGCACCCCTACGTTATACCCCAGAACCCCCCTATGTTATACCCCAGCTTCCCCCACATTATACCCCAGACCCCCCCCCCCCCACGATATACCCCAGTGCCCCCTACATTATATCTCCGAGCTCCCCCTATGTTATAATCCAAAGGCCCCCCTCTGCTATACCCTGCCTGTTTGCACACCGCAGGATCCCACAAACTGGAGTGAAATGAGGTGTTAGCCTGGATTATAATTGGTGTAGATGGGACAGTATGTGACACTGATGGCTTGTTTTTCTCCCTCCAGGAGACTGCTGGTTTCTGGCTGCACTAGCATCGCTGACGATGCAGCAAGACCTCTTTGCTCATGTTGTGCCGCACAATCAAGATTTTCAAAGAAATTATTTTGGTATTTTTCACTTCCGGGTCAGTATAAAAGTTTAACGTATCGGCTGCTGTATCCCACTGTTGCTATGGTAACATGTCTGTTGCTGTATCTCACTGTTGCTATGCTAATGTGTCTTTTGTTCCCTATATCCCATTATTTCTATGGTAACATGTCTAATCTGTTAATTGCCACTTCGGATGACTATGTCATCAATCAAGGAGCAAATGAACAAAAGTGCCCCCTTTTTAATGGCCCACAAACAATAAACTCCAAATTATAGATAAAACAGAAAGAAACGTATCTACTCAAATTGTTGTTGCCCGTTTCTGCTACCCGCTCCAGTCCCTCCAGTTCTCACCTGTCACTGAAGGCCTCAACCATGCTGCCTGGCATCGTATGCTCTTTCTCCAGGACCACCTGGGCATGAACAACCTCCTCCACTGCCTTCTGTACAGTAATGGAGAAAATAATGGGAATTCAGATAAACAAATCTGCAGGGCCCGATAGTCTCCACCCCATGGTATTAAAATAAGTCGGTGAAGACATTGCATGGCATTAATCATAATCTTCCAAAGTCTCTTGATTGGGAAATTATGCTGTTGGATTGTGTAATGTATGTACCCGTCAGTATGCTCAGAGGTTGGTGGAGCTGTTGCATTGTGAGTGGCTTAGCCAGTCACGTGATGTTCACAAGACTCAATAAAATCCCAGTCAGTTGGGTCTCGGTCATCCACGATGAGGTCTGCAGTTGTGAGCCTAGTGGATGAACTAATAATGTGTAGTGCGATTGTTAAACCTCTGTTAATAAACCAATTAGTTCTTAATAGCAATGTGTTGCTCGGAATTCTTAAACAAAGAACCCATGAAACAAATACATTACAGATTGGAAAATTGCAAACGTCACTCCATTATTTAAGAAGGGTAGGAGAGAGAAACCAGATAACTACAGACCTAACGTCAGTTGTGGGGAAGGTACTCAAATCTGTCATTAGGGTCAGAGTGACTGAACAGTTGGCCAAATATGAGCCGAGTCAGAGAGAGTCAGCATGAATTTGTGACGGATAATTCATGTCTGACTAAGCAAGTTGAATGTTTTGAGGAGGCCACTAGCACGGTGGATAAGGAAGTCTATAGATGTTATCTATATGGATTTCCAGAAGGTATTTGATAAGGTTCCACACAAGAGATTAATAGCAAAAATGAATGCTGCCGGTATTGGAGGCTTGTGACATGGGGTGGGAGATAGGAGACAGAGAGCAGAGATAAAGAGAATGTATTCTGATTGGTGAGATGTGACAAGTGGTGTTCCCATGGGATCTGTACTGGGGTCTCAGCTTTTCACCATATATAGCAATGCCTTGGATGAAGTAATAGAGCAGTTAAAACTTTGTCGAGTGTCTTTCAATGTGAGGTCATCCACTTTGGATCAATGAAAGACAAATCAGAGTATTTTCTAAATGGTGAGGAACTCGGATTTGTGCAGGAGCAAAGGGATTTGTGTGTCCATGTGCACAAATCAATACAAGTTAGTGAATAGGTAGAAAAAGTAATCAAAAAGGTTAACAGAATGTTTATCTCAAACGGCATGGAATTCAAAGGGGAGGAAGTTATACTTCGGTTGTATAAATCCTTGGTCAGACCCCATCTGCATTACTGCATTCAGTGCTGGGCAGGATGTACTGAGCCATGGCTCAGTGGGCAGCACTCTTGCCTCTGATTCAGAAGGTTATGGGTTATGTGCTCGAGAGACTTGAGCACATAAATCTAGTTTGACATCCCAGTGCAGTGCTGAGGGAGCGCTGCACTGTCAGAGATGTTGTCTTTCAGATGAGACATTAAACCCAGGCCCTGTCTGCTCTCTCAGGTGGACATTAAAGATACCATGGCACAATTTAGAAGAAGAGCAGGGGAGTTCTCCCCAGTGGCCTGGCCAATATTTAACCCTCAAACAACATCACTAAAAACAGATTATTTGGTCATTATCACAGTGCTGTTTATGGGACCTTGCTGTGCGCAAATTGACTGCTGCGTTTCCCATATTACAACAGTGATTACACTTCAAAAGTACTTAATTGGCTGTAAAGTGCTTTGGGACATCCTGAGGTCGTGAAAGGCGTTAGATAAATGCAAGTGTTTCTTTATTGGGCTTGGAGAGATTCCAAGATTCACCAGAATGATACTGCGGCTAAAAGGGTTACATTATGAGGACAGGTTGGATTCATTGGCTTGTATTCCATTGAGTATAGAAGATTGAGGGGTGATCTAATCGAGATGTTTAATTAATAAAAGGATTCAACAGGGTAGATAGAGAGAAACGATATCCGCTGGCGGGGGAATCTAGAACAAGGAGGCAAAATCTTAAAATTAGAGCTACAACATTCAGGGGTGAAATCAGGAAGTATTTTTTCATACAAAGTTTAGTGGTAATCTGGAATTTTCACCTCACAAAAGGTCAATTGAAATGTTCAAGACTGAGGTTAACAGATGTTTATTAGGTAAGTGTGTCAAGGGATAGGGATCAAAGATGAGTAAATGGAGTTAAGATACCGATCAGCCATGATCTGATTGAATGGTGGAGCAGCCTCGAGGCATAGAAACATAGAAACATAGAAAATAGGTGCAGGAGTAGGCCATTCGGCCCTTCGAGCCTGCACCAACATTCAATAAGATCATGGCTGATCATTCCCTCAGTATCCCTTTCCTGCTTTCTCTCCATACCCCTTGATCACTTTAGCCGTAAGGGCCATATCTAACTCTGTCTTGAATATATCCAATGAACTGGCATCAACAACTCTCTGCGGTAAGGAATTCCGCAGGTTCACAACTCTCTGGGTGAAGAAGTTTCTACTCATCTCGGTCCTAAATGGCTTACCCCTTATCCTTAGACTGTATCCCCTGGTTCTGGGGCACTGAATGGCCGACTCCTGCTCCCCATGATTTTGGGGGAATGTCGTGCGTCGAATAAAAACTATTTGGAGTTTGACATTCACTTTACGGAAGTGGATTGTGTGCACTTGGCAATGTGTTGAAAGCAATTAGAATGGCTTAAACCTGGCATTCAAAGAAAATCTTTGTTAACTCTGGTGTTTTATAATCATGGCAACCAGTTATCATAAGCAAACAATGTGCTTTTAATTACACCTTGAACAGGAGGTGAACGGTTGATGAACTTATGTTGGTTGTTATGGATACGGTTATTTTAGAATTGAGAAAGCCGGATGCAAATCCAAGATCCACCATGTCATACACCAAGAGTAGGAGAGAGCAGGGAAACTAGGAAGTGTGATCCCAAGTTCAGCTTTTAAAAGCTTGTAGACTGTAGGAGGAAAAAAAAAGTCTGAGAGGTAAGGAGTTCCTGGGAACAAATGAATCGAAGACGAGTGCGAGGAGACCCGATTCCAATCCTGTGTTATTGTAGAGTGGAGCGTGGGCAGGTACTGAAGGAGCGGTGAGGTCGGGGCGAAGGAGCGGCGAGAGATTGTAGAGGGACGTGACCGGGGCCCAGGAGAGGCATGAGTTCGGGGCCCAGAAGAGGCGAGGGCCCAGGGGCAGCATGGGCCAGACCACACTGCAATATGTGGGTCTGTGCAGCAGAGCTGGTCTCCAGTCGTCCTGGTTAACCCTTGCCACTGGATCAAGACCTAGCTCTGTCAAGCCTGTGTGGTGGCTGGTGTGCAACGGCCACCACACGTGAAAAAAATCCACGCACAGGCTTCTTCCACCCTTCAACATGTAGTTCGGGACCTGGAATATTAGGTCCTTCATTGAAACACCTGTGAACGTTTTGGCGTGGAAGCAAGTCATCCTCGACTCGAGGGACTGCCTATGAGGATGATATTGCAGAGAGGAAGAAGAGCGTGTAGGGCAATGACAATGGAGCTTTGAAGAATAGGAGAGGACGGCTTGAGGGGAGCAGTGACCCCAGTACTATTGACAAGAGGATAGACTTTCAGCTCCATTGATTTGAAATGGATGATGATGAAAATGAGGCAGGTTATAGAAACATAGAAACATAGAAAATAGGTGCAGGAGTAGGCCATTCGGCCCTTCGAGCCTGCACCACCATTCAATAAGATCATGGCTGATCATTCACCTCAGAACCCGTTTCCTGCTTTCTCTCCATACCCCCTGATCCCTTTAGCTGTAAGGCCCATATCTAACTCCCTCTTGAATATATCCAATGAACTGGCATCAACAACTCTCTGTGGCAGGGAATTCCACAGGTTAACAACTCTCTGAGTGAAGAAGTTTCTCCTCATCTCAGTCTTAAATGGCCTACCCCTTATCCTAAGACTATGTCCCCTGGTTCTGGACTTCCCCAACATCGGGAACATTTTTCCCGCATCTAACCTGTCCCGCCCCGTCAGAATCTTATACATTTCTATGAGATCCCCTCTCATCCTTCTAAACTCCAGTGAATAAAGGCCCAGTTGATCCAGTCTCTCCTCATATGTCAGTCCAGCCATCCCTGGAATCATTCTGGTGAATCTTCGCTGCACTCGCTCAATAGCAAGAACATCCTTCCTCAGATTAGGAGACCAAAACTGAACACAATATTCCAGGTGAGGCCTCACCAAGGCCCTGTACAATTGCAGTAAGACCTCCCTGCTCCACTACTCAAATCCCCTAGCTATGAAGGCCAACATGCCATTTGTCTTCTTCATCACCTGCTGTACCTGCATGCCAACTTTCAATGACTGATGAACCATGTCACCCAGGTCTCGTTGCACCTCCCCTTCTCCTAATCGGCTGCCATTCAGATAATATTCTGCCTTCGTGTTTTTGCCACCAAAGTGGATAACCTCACATTTATCCACATTATACTGCATCTGCCATGCATTTGCCCACTCACCTAACCTGTCCAAATCACCCTGCAGCCTCTTAGCATCCTCCTCACAGCTCACACCGCCACCCAGTTTAGTGTCATCTGCAATCTTGCAGATATTACACTCAATTTATTTATCCAAATCATTAATGTATATTGTAAAGAGCTGGGGTCCCAGCACTGAGCCCTGCGGCACTCCACTAGTCACTGCCTCCCATTCCGAAAAGGACCCATTTATCCCGACTCTCTGCTTCCTGTCTGCCAACCAATTCTCTATCCACACCAGCACATTACCCCCAATATCATGTGCTTTGATTTTGCACACCAATCTCTTATGTGGGACCTTGTCAAAGGCCTTTTGAAAGTCCAAATACACCACATCCACTGGTTCTCCCTTGTCCACTCTACTCGTTACATCCTCAAAAAATTCTAGAAGATTTGTCAAGCATGATTTCCCTTTCACAAATCCATGCTGACTTGGACCGATCCTGTCACTGCTTTCCAAATGCGCTGCTATTTCATCCTTAATAATTGATTCCAACATTTTCCCCACTACTGATGTCAGGCTAACCGATCTATAATTACCCGTTTTCTCTCTCCCTCCTTTTTTAAAAAGTGGTGTTACATTAGCTACCCTCCAGTCCATAGGAACTGATCCAGATTTGATAGACTGTTGGAAAATGATCACCAATGCATCCACTATTTCTAGGGCCACTTCCTTAAGTACTCTGGGATGCAGACAATCAGGCCCCGGGGATTTATCGGCCTCAATTTCCCCAACACAATTTCCTGCCTAATAAGGATATCCTTCAGTTCCTCCTTCTCAGTAGACCCTCGGTCCCCTAATATTTCCGGAAGGTTATTTGTGTCTTCTTTCGTGAAGACAGAACCAAAGTATTTGTTCAATTGGTCTGCCATTTCTTTGTTCCCCATTATAAATTCATCTGAATCCGACTGCAAGGAACCTACGTTTGTCTTCACTAATCTTTTTCTCTTTACATATCTATAGAAGCTTTGCAGTCAGTTTTTATGTTCCCGGCAAGCTTCCTCTCGTACTCTATTTTTCCCCTCCGAATTAAACCCTTTGTCCCCCTCTGCTGAATTCTAAATATCTCCCAGTCCTCAGGTTTGCTGCTTTTTCTGGCCAATTTATATGCCTCTTCCTTGGATCTAACGCTATCCTTAATTTCCCTTGTTAGCCATGGTTGAGTCACCTTCCCTGTTTTATTTTTACTCCAGACAGAGATGTACAATTGTTGAAGTTCATCCATGTGATCTATTAATGTTTGCTGTTGCCTATCCACCGTCAACCCTTTAAATATCATTTGCCAGTCTATTCTAGCCAATTCACGTCTCATGCCGTCGAAGTTAGTTTTCCTTAAGTTCAGGACCCTAGTTTCTGAATTAACTGTAAACGACGTGTGAGCCGTCCCATCAGATCACTGCACAGGCCTGGGCCTGCGAAGGCGAAACTCTGTACCTGGGCAGAGGTTAGAGGTCAGAGTTCAGACTGGCTCACAGGCAAGCCATTTCTGTATAGGTGTGTGTGAGAGGGTCTTAGAAGAGCTGCCCCAGATGAATGAAGGAAGTTGCAGTTATATAGTAAAAGAAAAAAAAGACTTGCATTTCTATCGCGCATTTCACAACCTCAGGATGTCTCGAAGCATTTTACAGCCAATAAAGTATTTTTGGAGTGTAGTCGCCGTTGTAATGTCGGAAACACAGCAGCTAATTTGTGCACAGCAAGCTCTCGCAAAGAGCAATGAGATATTGACCAGTTATAAAATGTTTTTTTTTGTGATGTTGATTGATGGATAAATATTGGCCAGGATATCGGGGCGAACTCCTCGGGGAATGGTCACTCAGTTTTACATCTCATCCGAAAGACGGCACCTCCGACAGTGCAGCACTCCCTCAGTGTGGCACTGGAGTGCCTCAAGTCCCTGGAGTGGGACTTGAACCCACGACCTTCTGACTCCGAGGCGTGAGTGTCACTCAATATATACACAGGGTGTCGAGTAGAAGCCAAGTCTTGGGTGTTCTTTTTCTAAAAAGAGGTGTGAGGGGGGGAAAAGAAGCTAGATAAACACATGAGGGAGAAAGGAATGGTAGTTTATGCTGATCGGGCGAGATGATGGAAGGTGGGAGGAGCCTCGAGTGGAGCATAAAGATTGGCACGGACCAGTTGGGCTGAATGGCCTAATGTAATTCAATGTAAAATGCACAATGGCCTAAATGTAAAGTGTCTTCCTCTCTAATTTCAGTTCTGGCATTTTGGTGACTGGGTTGATGTTGTAGTCGACGACCGCCTCCCGACAGATGAATGGGGTCAGCTGATTTTCGTCCAGTCGTGTGCCAAGAATGAGTTCTGGTGCGCTCTGATGGAGAAGGCCTACGCCAAGTAAGGACGGGCAGGCCCCGGGCAGGGACAGGGAGAGGCAGAGAACCGTGGCACAGTTAAACTAGTGCCGCTCACCGAGAGAGCCCTTCACCACCAGCACCTGGTGACCCTTCCCGGAGATGGGCTTCCCCTCCGCACATCGCTGACTACCAGCCACTGCCAGGGGGCAGGATAATGACAGCTCTTCCCATCACTTTCTCCCTCCTTTTCCTGACCGTTGTGGCGGGGGTGGGGGGGGTGGGGGTGGTACTACAGGCACACCTGATCCTTTTCCCTCCCAGCAGCTGCACCCACCCGGCAGAAGTGACTGGATGGTGATCCGTGGGGAGGGTGGGGATGTAACCCTCTCTCTTCCCCAGCCCCAGGGTTACTGAGATCAATTGGAGCACTCCTCCCAATGCCCCAGCTGAGATCAGCACAGAGCAGGGATTGAAGGTGTGGGCTCCCTACCACACTGGACACGATCTTTACCCACAAGGTCATGTGGAAGGGGCTGTGAATTTTTCTAAGCGTTAGCAGTGACCGTCCCTAGTAGTGTGGCACTGCAGGTCGTCTCATGAAAGTAACATGTCGTAATGTTCAAGATGAAGGGTATGGATTGACAGGGCTGCAGGGAAAGAGCAGCAGAGTGGGACTCACTGGAGACATCTTACACAGGCACAAAGGGCCCAATGTCCTTCTGTGCTGTATCATTCTATGATCTTATGTGGGCCCCACCCTAGGTCAGCTACTTTGGATAATTAATTTCACAAGTTGAATACTCTCCTCAAATGATACTGCATGCTGCACCCCTCACCCCATCCCGGATCTATCCCAATCTCCTCCTCCCTTCTTGTAGGATGGTTATGTACCCATGCTCAGCAGGCCCCACTGGTCTCCTGTGTGATAAACTTCGGAGAAAGGGAACATCTATGAATCTGACTCGCTGTCTTTTATAGACGTACATATTGTGTCAATTCATTCAAATACAAATAAGATAGAGTTATTTCAGAAAGTAACATTTTGGGATCCAGTATACGAGCAATTTGAGACATGACGTGTGGTGAGTCGCAGGCTCGGGAGGAACAGGTGACCTTGGACCTCTGGGTCCCAAACCTCCACCACTGGGGGTTTCGTCACCTCATGTCTGGGTCTGGTGTAGACTCATTGAAAGCAATTGATTAGTCAATAACTCCAGCATCATATCATGTGACCATCATCATCATAGGCAGTCCCTCGAAACGAGGATGACTTGCTTCCACACCAAAAATGGATGAGTTCATAGGTGTCTCAATAAAGGACCTAATATTCCAGATCTCGAACTATATTCTGAAGGGTGGAAGATGCCTGTGCGTGGATTTTTTTAACATGGGTTGGCCGTTGCACACCAGCCACCACACGGGCTTGACAGAGCCAGGTCTTGGTCCAGTGGCAACGATTAACCAAGACATCTGGAAACCAGCTCTGCTGCACGGACCTAGTGCGTGCACATTGCAGTGTGGGCTGGTCCATGCTGCCCCTGGGCCCTCGCCTCTCCTGGGCCCCGAACTCACGCCGCTCCTTCGCCCCGACCTCGCTGCACCTGCTGTACCTGCCCGCACTCCAATCACCGACCTGGATTTGGGTGACATCAAATCCAGTTGCCCTCCTGCAGCAGCATGCGCTGCTCCCTGTAGTGGCATGCCGCCACACATTGTTCCCTCGAATGGCCCCGGCCTGCCGATGGTCTCTCGTGTGACCACCCTGATGGTAGAAAGCAAGCTAGATGGACCTTGGTCCTTCGTCATCTGCTAATTCCTGTGTTCCTGTCCCAATCTCTACTATCACAACCCATTTCGAATATCTTTACCAAAAATACTGGATCCAATCCTTTCATCATTTTACACCTCATTCGGCACTCAACAATCCACAAAGAAGCTGTTGAATCAAGTGGTTTGGATGTTGCGAGGTAGAGATTAATCTGGGGCGGTATCACGAACGGATGGTCTCTCATTGGCCAGCAGTTGGAACCCCCACCCTGCCCAATATTCAGTTACAAAATGAATCGACTCCCTCAGGTAACATTTCGGGCATCATGAACAGCAAAAGGCCTGAGAAAGCGGGGTCCCGCTTCACTGGTGCCCTACCAGGGGCGCAGAAGCTCCCCCCCCACCCCCACCCGAGTAGAAGGTCGAGGGTCCTACACTGTGGGAAAGGGGTCATTTCTGGGTGGTCTTCCGGCACCTGCAAAGGTGCTTCAGCAGTGCCCTGCTTGATCCTCACAGGAAAGGCGAAGCAGCCCACGGCCGACAGTGCCACAGGGTGCCCTAGGTCCCGAGGGGAAGCACAGTTCCACAACAACGCCTTCATCCCCAACAGGAGCCCAGGAGTCTTTCCAAACGAAGGGAATTGGTCCCCTCTGGAACCTAAAGGCCCAGGGCCTTTCAAAAGGCCTCCAAAGAACTCAAGCCAACCCTCAGCTGCCGAGGTCTTGCAAGCGGGGAATGGGCAGAGTTCCCGGCACAGCCCCCGGACACGCCCCGAGATGTGTGCCAGGGGTGAGGGGGGTGGGGGGGGAGGGTGGCGGAGGGTGAGTGGGTGGAAAATCTGCCCAAAGCCTCCTCTCCTCCAGAAGATGGCTGGACGTGAGAAGCAGGGCAGAATCCCAGTGGAATACAATCTGCCCTACATTCTGGCCACAGGCAAGCAATTTCACCCGCCCCCCCCCCTCCCCCAATTCTTGGGGCAGTGCCCAGATACCTAGGCAGCAGCATTCATGAAGGTTTCCTTGTTGTGTTGAGCATAGCCAGAACTGCAGTTAATTAATGTCCTACTCAGGTAGGGTGTGTCATCATAACATATCAGAGATAATAACCAGATATAACTGTGTGTGATAGGCTGTGTGGATCATATGGAGATTTGCAAATGGGAACTATTTCTGAAGCAATGGTAGACTTCACAGGCGGGATTAAATTGATGATCTCACTGACTAACCCACCTTCGGACCTGTGGAAGAGGCTGACAAGGGCCGCGAAGCTTGGGTCCTTCATGGGCTGCAGCATGCCCTCGGTGGTAAGAGTTGCTCCTTCTCCTTCCTTTCTCTGTCTCAACTCTCCCTTTACAAGGGATGACAATTACCAGCTGATCCTCCAGCAGAAACAATCTTCATCGTGATAAACAACTTGGAAGTTGAGCAAATGATGTATTGAGAGCATAAGGGGGCGGGACTGAATATCTTTCCTGAGACAAGCCTTCCTCGCGGTACTGGACTGGGATATTTGGAAGGGAACAGGAGGAGCATCTAAAGCAGAACTGCATGGACCTTCGGAATCATAGAAATTTATGACCTCTCTGCCAAGGGAAACAGGTCCTTCCTATCCACTCTATCCAGGCCCCTCATAATTTTATACACCTCAATCAGGTCTCCCCTCAGTCTCCTCTGTTCCAAAGGAAACAGACCCAGCATCTCCAATCTTTCCTCATCGTCTAATTCTCCAGTCCAGACAACATTCTTGTAAATCTCCTCTGCACCCTCTCCAGTGCCATCACATCTCTCATGTAAAGTGGTGATAGAACTGCACACAGTACTCCAGCTGCAGCCTAACCAATGTTTTATACAGTTCCAGCATAACCTCATTGCTCTTGTATTCTATGCTTCGGCTAATAAAGACAAGCATTCCGTATGTCTTCTTAACCACCTTATCTACCTGGCCTGCTATCTTCAGGGTTCTGTGGACATGCACTCTAAGGTTCCTTTGTTCCTCTACACTTTTCAGTGTCAATCCTTTAATGTGTATTCCTTTGCCTTGTTAGACCTCCTCAAATGAATTACCTCACACTGCTCTGGATTTAATTCCATTTGCCACTGTTCTGCCCACCTGACATTGATATCTTCCTGCAATCTGCAGCTTCCTTCTTCATTATCAACCACACAGCCGATTTTAGTGTCATCTGCAAACTTCTTAATCATATTTCTAACATTCAAGTCCAAGTCATTGATATATACCACAAAAAGCAAGGGACCCAGCACTGAGCCTTGCGGATACAGCCTTCCAGTCACAAAAACACTCATCAACCATTACCCTTTGCTTCCTGCCCCTGAACCAATTTTGGATCCAACTTCCACTTTGCCCTGGATCCCATGGGCTTTTACTTTAGTGACCAGTCTGCCATGTGGGACCTTATCAAAAGCTTTGCTATAATCCATACACACTACATCATACGCACTGCCCTCATCGACCCTCCTGGTTACCTCCTCGAAAAATTCAATGAAATTAGTCAGACACAATCTTCCCTTAACAAATCCATGCTGACTGTCCTTGATTAATCCGGGTCTTTCCAAATGAATATTTATCCTGTCCCTCAGGATTTTTACCAATACTTTTCAGACCACCGAGCTTAGGCTGACTGGCCTGTAATTACTCGGTCTATCCCTTTCTCCCTTTTTAAACTTAAATCTATGCCCCCTGATTGTTGACACCTCTGCTAAGAGAAATAGATCTGTCCTATAAACTCTATCCAGGCCCCTCATAATTGTATACACCTCAATCAGATCTCCCCTCAGCCTCCTCTGTTCCAAAGAAAACAGACCCAGCCTATCTAATCTTGCCTCATAGCTAAAATTCTCCAGTCCAGGCAACATCTTTGTAAATCTCCTCTGTACCCTCTCGAGTGCAATCACATCTCTCCTGTCATGTGGTGACCAGAACTGCACGCAGTACTCCAGCTGCGGCCTAACCAGTGTTTTATACAGGAATAGCCTGCTGAGGAAGTTGACTGTCCCGACATGGAAGTGTAAGATGTAAAATTGACTCTTCTACCCTCTGTACACTCTGTACAGCTAGTTTTAACCTATTTTCACTGGTTATGTCGAGTGGTGCTGTAACAGCCATTCTGAAGTTTTATCCTTGGGGGCCAGGAGCATCCCGTTAGGATAGTGGGTACTGTTTACTGGTTATTTTGCTGGACCAGTACTCCAGAAAATGTTACTTCATAATCCCACTGTAGCAGTTTGAGATTTTGAACTCAGTTTTAATAATCGGGAGATTAAAAATTAGTACCAACTGTCTTAAAAGTCAAATTGGTACATTAATGTCCTTTGGGAAGAAGAATTGTCGTATTACCCGGTCTGGCCTGTATGTGACGAGTCAAACATCAACGTGGTTGTCTCTTAATTTCCCTCTGAAGTGGCCTCAGTCGGATTAAACTGCTCGAAGTAAGTCCACCACCACCTTAGGCCAGCAAGGGATGGGCAATAAAGGCTGTCCTTGCCAGCGATGCCCAAATCCATAGAATGAATAAAAAGATATCTGACATGCCTGTTGGGTGAACTGCCACAGAGCCAGGAGAACAGTGGAATGAGCGTTGTTGAGTGCAATGAGGACCACCCAATACGTTTGTATTCGTTCTGTTTCTCATTTTGTCCATGCAAGGTGGTCGACAGGCTCCATATTCTCCACCCACCTGCCCCAGGCTTCAAACGAAGTTTCTCCTTGGCCCAGCACTGAACCCAGGCCGAGCTAGTATCTGCGACAGGTGTGTATACCTGGGCTGTGTCCGTAGGAACACGCGGGAGCCCTGCTACTCACCACATGGCAATTGTAGTGGCAAGCATCCCATGACTGTGTAGTGCAGGGTATTGGAACGCCCAACACGCAGCACCATCAAAACAACCACTTCCACCACAAGCTTGCTGCATGAAAACAATGACTAAATGTTACAGTCCAGTCATCTTGTGCTCTTTGTTTTTCTGACCAGAAAGCCGGAGAGCAGGTGTTGGCCAACGGGCTGGTGATGACTCATGCCTATTCGGTAACCGGCATTGAAGAGGTAATGTCTTCAGGTTGTCCCTGTTCAAGGATTGTCCCAAAAATCTACAGAGACTCGAGATTGCCGGGGGGTGGTGGGGAGGTAGTGAAATATTCCAACTAGTGTAGTCAGCAGGCCTGTCCTTCACAACGTGTCAAGCCAACACTGTGGATCGCACGGGGCTGGATAAGATGGGCCAGCGACTGAGCTCAGACTATTGACACAACCTGAGGGAAGGGGAGAGAGGAGTGGAGGGGAGGGGAGGGGAGTGGGGAGAGGAGGGGAGGGGAGGGGAGAGAAGAGGGAAGGGAAATGGAGGGGAGAGAGGAGGGGAGTGGAGAGGACGGAAGGGAAATGGAGGGGAGGGGAGAGAGGAGAGGAAGGAAGGGAGGGGTCGAGAGGAGAGGAGGAATGGGGAAGAGAGGAGAGGAGAGAGGGGAGGGGAAGGGAAGGGGAGGGGAGAGAGGAGAGGGGGGAGGGGCTAGAGGAGAGGAGGGATGGGGAAGGGGAGGAGAGGGAAGGGGAGAGAGGAGAGGAGGGAAGGGGAAGGGAGGGAAGGGAAGGGGAGAGAGGAAAGAAGGGAAGGGGAAGCCCACTCATGGATTTATTGTTTGTATCCGATTTAGCCGCAGTGATACCAGCCATGCAACATGATGCAGGCTAGAGGCCAACGGGAGGGGTTGAGGGGTAATGTGAGGCCTGTGTGTATATATCCTGTCTCCAGACTGTGTGTGTATCCTGTCTCCGGTTTGTGTGTATATCCTGTCTCCGGCCTGTGTGTGTATCCTGTCTTCGATTTGTGTGTATATCCTGTCTCCGGCCTGTGTGTGTATCCTGTCTCCGGTTTGTGTGTATATCCTGTCTCCGGTTTGTGTGTATATCCTGTCTCTGGTTTGTGTGTATATCCTGTCTCCGGCCTGTGTGTGTATCCTGTCTCCGGTCTGTGTGTGTATCCTGTCTCCGGTCTGTGTGTATATATCCTGTCTCCGGCCTGTGTGTATATCCTGTCTCCGGTCTGTGTGTATATCCTGTCTCCTGTCTGTGTGTATATCCTGTCTCCGGTTTGTGTGTATATCCTGCCTCCGGTCTGTGTTTGTATACTGTCTCCGGTCTGTGTTTATATCATGTCTCTGGTCTGTGTTTGTATCCTGTCTCCGGTCTGTGTGTATATCCTGTCTCCGGTCTGTGTGTATATCCTGTCTCCGGTTTGTGTGTATATCCTGTCTCTGGTTTGTGTGTATATCCTGTCTCCGGCCTGTGTGTGTATCCTGTCTCCGGTCTGTGTGTATATCCTGTCTCCGGTTTGTGTGTATATCCTGCCTCCGGTCTGTGTTTGTATACTGTCTCCGGTCTGTGTTTATATCATGTCTCTGGTCTGTGTTTGTATCCTGTCTCCGGTCTGTGTGTATATCCTGTCTCCGGTCTGTGTGTATATCCTGTCTCCGGTCTGTGTGTATCCTGTCTCCGGTCAGTATGTATATCCTGTCTCCGGTCTGTGTGTGTATCCTGTCACCGGTCTGTGTGTATCCTGTCTGAGGTCTATGTGTTTATCCTGACTCCAAATGCATATTCCTGCAGTCTCAGGCCTGTGTATTTATCCTCTTTATCTCCTGTATCTGTAAACCAAAACAATACTAAATTGTCTTGTGCTGTTTTGGGGCAGGTGTTGTACAAAAACCGCACAGAGGAGTTAGTGCGAGTGAGGAATCCATGGGGGAACCAGACCGAGTGGAATGGGCGTTGGAGTGATCGGTGAGTTCAGCAGTTGCCGTGACAACTGATTATGGAGCACTCTGTTCATTCAAACACTCTCCAGAATAGCCCCTGCTGCTGGTGTCACTGAGTCCGTTTTACAGTCGGAGTCTGAGGTGGGACCTCGAAACCTTGGGAACAGGTAGACCTTTGCTGCCCCCTTGTGTTTGTGGTAATGGAGTTTGAGTGTGCACTGAAGAATCCTGGCAGGGCCCGCTGATTCAGTTAGAATTCCCTCTCGCGCCCGACGCACTATTCGGCCAAAATTGCCCCACGCCCCGTTTGGGGGTTTTATCCTTCCAGGCCCGGGACTTTTACCGCCCTGATCGGAGTGCAATTGGGCTTTGTGCCCCTCAGACGAGGTGAAGCGCTGTCTCAGGCACTCTGCCTCATTGGAGGGGTGCTCCCGGGGCAAGGGCCACCCTCGGTCGCATACTGAAAAGTCGGACGACTAAATAAAATGGCTGCCCGGGGTGAACACGGCCTCCCCTTTAAGGGTCTCCCCGGGCGAATGTCAGCGGCCCGCGAGCGGTGTAGGGGCGGGTAAGTGGTGTAGGGTGGAGCACGGTGATGACGTCATCACCTGTTGCCGCTGATACGGAGCGCTAACCGTGTGTTGCGGCACTACAAGCAAATCGCCCCCAAAATCTCTGGGGCTGTTTCACCCGAGATGCTACCACTGTCTTTTTTGCACCCGGTTAGGCCCCGGGCGAAAAGGCCAATTCTGGGGCCTAACCGGGTGCAAAAAAGGGACAATTTCAGCTGCTATGAGCCCGCGGTGAAGTTCGACACTGGGCCTCATTCACAACTCTCCTGCCCGGAACCAAACGGGCGGGAAGGTTGCAGGAAGCGGGCAGTCCTGAACCATCCGCCTGTGCTCAGTTAAGTTGAGTGTCGTCATGGCTCAGTGGGTAGCTCCCTGGCCTCTGAGTCAGAAGGTCGTGGGTCTAAGTCCTATTCCAGAGACTTGAGCACTAAAATCTAGGCTGACACTTCGATGCAGTACCGACAGAGTGCAACACTGTCAGAGGCGCCGTCTTTTGGATGAGATGTTAAACTAAGGTTCCTTCTGCTCTCTCAGGTGGAAGTACAAGATTGCATGACATTATTTCGAAGAAGAGAAGGGGAATTATCCCCGGTGTCCTGGCTAATATTTATACATCAACCATCATCACGACAACAAATTATCTGCTCATTATCACATTGCTGTTTGTGGGAGCTTGCTGTGCGCAAATTGGCTGCCGCATTTCCTACAACAGTGACTATACTCCAAAAGTACTTCATTGGCTGTAAAGCACTTTGGGTCGTCCCGATGTCATGAAAGGAGCGATAGAAATGCAAGTCTTTCTTTAAGTATATAGGCCCTGACATTGCTTGGGCAGGTACGAGAATCTGCCGTGAATCATGGCGGATGTCCCTCCTCATACAAGTATCGACAGGAGAAGCTCATACAGACAGGGTCAGGAACACTCATTACTGCTCTTACCCCACTCACCTACATACAGACAGGGTCAGGAACATTCATTACTGCTCTTACCCCACTCACCTACATACAGACAGGGTCAGGAACATTCATTACTGCTCTTACCCCACTCACCTACATACAGACAGGGTCAGGGACATTCATTACTGCTCTTACCCCAATCACCTACATACAGACAGGGTCAGGAACACGCATTACTGCTCTTACCCCACTCACCTATATACAGACAGGGTCAGGAACATTCATTACTGCTCTTACCCCACTCACCTATATACAGACAGGGTCAGGAACATTCATTACTGCTCTTACCCCACTCACCTACATACAGACAGGGTCAGGAACACTCATTACTGCTCTTACCCCACTCACCTACATACAGACAGGGTCAGGAACATTCATTACTGCTCTTACCCCGCTCACCTACATACAGACAGGGTCAGGGACATTCATTACTGCTCTTACCCCAATCACCTACATACAGACAGGGTCAGGAACACTCATTACTGCTCTTACCCCGCTCACCTATGTACAGACAGGGTCAGGAACATTCATTACTGCTCTTACCCCGCTCACCTACATACAGACAGGGTCAGGAACATTCATTACTGCTCTTACCCCGCTCACCTACATACAGACAGGGTCAGGAACACTCATTACTGCTCTTACCCCAATCACCTACATACAGACAGGGTCAGGAACATTCATTACTGCTCTCAGTCCACTCACCTACATACAGACAGGGTCAGGAACATTCATTACTGCTCTTACCCCGCTCACCTACATACAGACAGGGTCAGGAACACTCATTACTGCTCTTACCCCAATCACCTACATACAGACAGGGTCAGGAACACTCATTACTGCTCTTACCCCACTCACCTACATACAGACAGGGTCAGGAACATTCATTACTGCTCTCAGTCCACTCACCTACATACAGACAGGGTCAGGAACACTCATTACTACTCTTACCCCGCTCACCTACATACAGACAGGGTCAGGAACACTCATTACTGCTCTCAGTCCACTCACCTACATACAGACAGGGTCAGGAACACTCATTACTACTCTTACCCCACTCACCTACATACAGACAGGGTCAGGAACACTCATTACTACTCTTACCCCACTCACCTACATACAGACAGGGTCAGGAACACTCATTACTGCTCTCAGTCCACTCACCTACATACAGACAGGGTCAGGAACATTCATTACTGCTCTTACCCCGCTCACCTACATACAGACAGGGTCAGGAACACTCATTACTGCTCTTACCCCACTCACCTACATACAGACAGGGTCAGGGACATTCATTACTACTCTTACCCCACTCACCTACATACAGACAGGGTCAGGGACATTCATTACTACTCTTACCCCACTCACCTACATACAGACAGGGTCAGGGACATTCATTACTACTCTTACCCCACTCACCTACATACAGACAGGGTCAGGAACATTCATTACTGCTCTTACCCCACTCACCTACATACAGACAGGGTCAGGAACATTCATTACTGCTCTTACCCTGCTCACCTACATACAGACAGGGTCAGGAACACTCATTACTGCTCTCAGTCCACTCACCTACATACAGACAGGGTCAGGAACATTCATTACTGCTCTTACCCCGCTCACCTACATACAGACAGGGTCAGGAACACTCATTACTGCTCTTACCCCGCTCACCTACATACAGACAGGGTCAGGAACACTCATTACTGCTCTTACCCCACTCACCTACATACAGACAGGGTCAGGAACATTCATTACTGCTCTTACCCCGCTCACCTACATACAGACAGGGTCAGGAGCACTCATTACTGCTCTTACCCCGCTCACCTACATACAGACAGGGTCAGGAACACTCATTACTGCTCTTACCCCACTCACCTACATACAGACAGGGGCAGGAACATTCATTACTGCTCTTACCCCACTCACCTACATACAGACAGGGTCAGGGACATTCATTACTGCTCTTACCCCGCTCACCTATATACAGACAGGGGCAGGAACATTCATTGCTGCTCTTACCCCACTCACCTACATACAGACAGGGTCAGGAACACGCATTACTGCTCTTACCCCGCTCACATACATACAGACAGGGTCAGGGACATTCATTACTGCTCTTACCCCGCTCACATACATACAGACAGGGTCAGTAACACTCATTACTGCTCTTACCCCACTCACCTACATACAGACAGGGTCAGGAACATTCATTACTGCTCTTACCCCACTCACCTACATACAGACAGGGTCAGGAACATTCATTACTGCTCTTACCCCGCTCACCTATATACAGACAGGGGCAGGAACATTCATTACTGCTCTTACCCCACTCACCTACATACAGACAGGGTCAGGAACACTCATTACTGCTCTTACCCCACTCACCTACATACAGACAGGGTCAGGAACATTCATTGCTGCTCTTACCCCACTCACCTACATACAGACAGGGTCAGGAACACGCATTACTGCTCTTACCCCGCTCACATACATACAGACAGGGTCAGGGACATTCATTACTGCTCTTACCCCGCTCACATACATACAGACAGGGTCAGTAACACTCATTACTGCTCTTACCCCACTCACCTACATACAGACAGGGTCAGGAACACTCATTACTGCTCTTACCCCACTCACCTACATACAGACAGGGGCAGGAACATTCATTGCTGCTCTTACCCCACTCACCTACATACAGACAGGGTCAGGAACACGCATTACTGCTCTTACCCCGCTCACATACATACAGACAGGGTCAGGGACATTCATTACTGCTCTTACCCCACTCACCTATATACAGACAGGGTCAGGAACACTCATTACTGCTCTTACCCCACTCACCTACATACAGACAGGGTCAGGAACATTCATTACTGCTCTTACCCCACTCACCTACATACAGACAGGGTCAGGAACACTCATTACTGCTCTTACCCCACTCACCTACATACAGACAGGGTCAGGAACACTCATTACTGCTCTTACCCCACTCACCTACATACAGACAGGGTCAGGAACATTCATTACTGCTCTTACCCTGCTCACCTACATACAGACAGGGGCAGGAACATTCATTACTGCTCTTACCCCGCTCACCTATATACAGACAGGGTCAGGAACACTCATTACTGCTCTTACCCCACTCACCTACATACAGACAGGGTCAGGAACATTCATTACTGCTCTTACCCCGCTCACCTACATACAGACAGGGTCAGGAACATTCATTACTGCTCTTACCCCACTCACCTACATACAGACAGGGTCAGGAACATTCATTACTGCTCTTACCCCACTCACCTACATACAGACAGGGTCAGGAACACTCATTACTGCTCTCAGTCCACTCACCTACATACAGACAGGGTCAGGAACATTCATTACTGCTCTTACCCCACTCACCTATATACAGACAGGGTCAGGAACACTCATTACTGCTCTTACCCCACTCACCTATATACAGACAGGGTCAGGAACACTCATTACTGCTCTTACCCCACTCACCTACATACAGACAGGGTCAGGAACATTCATTACTGCTCTTACCCCGCTCACCTACATACAGACAGGGTCAGGAACACTCATTACTGCTCTTACCCCACTCACCTACATACAGACAGGGTCAGGGACATTCATTACTGCTCTTACCCCGCTCACCTACATACAGACAGGGTCAGGAACATTCATTACTGCTCTTACCCCACTCACCTACATACAGACAGGGTCAGGAACACTCATTACTGCTCTCAGTCCACTCACCTACATACAGACAGGGTCAGGGACATTCATTACTGCTCTTACCCCGCTCACCTACATACAGACAGGGTCAGGAACATTCATTACTGCTCTTACCCCGCTCACCTACATACAGACAGGGTCAGGAACACTCATTACTGCTCTTACCCCGCTCACCTACATACAGACAGGGTCAGGAACATTCATTACTGCTCTTACCCCACTCACCTACATACAGACAGGGTCAGGAACACTCATTACTGCTCTCAGTCCACTCACCTACATACAGACAGGGTCAGGGACATTCATTACTGCTCTTACCCCGCTCACCTACATACAGACAGGGTCAGGAACATTCATTACTGCTCTTACCCCGCTCACCTACATACAGACAGGGTCAGGAACATTCATTACTGCTCTTACCCCGCTCACCTACATACAGACAGGGTCAGGAACACTCATTACTGCTCTTACCCCACTCACCTATATACAGACAGGGTCAGGAACACTCATTACTGCTCTTACCCCACTCACCTATATACAGACAGGGTCAGGAACACTCATTACTGCTCTTACCCCACTCACCTACATACAGACAGGGTCAGGAACATTCATTACTGCTCTTACCCCGCTCACCTACATACAGACAGGGTCAGGAACACTCATTACTGCTCTTACCCCACTCACCTACATACAGACAGGGTCAGGGACATTCATTACTGCCCTCACCTCGCTCACCTACATACAGACAGGGTCAGTAACACTCATTACTGCTCTTACCCCACTCACCTACATACAGACAGGGTCAGGAACACTCATTACTGCTCTTACCCCACTCACCTACATACAGACAGGGGCAGGAACATTCATTGCTGCTCTTACCCCACTCACCTACATACAGACAGGGTCAGGAACACGCATTACTGCTCTTACCCCGCTCACATACATACAGACAGGGTCAGGGACATTCATTACTGCTCTTACCCCGCTCACATACATACAGACAGGGTCAGGAACACTCATTACTGCTCTTACCCCACTCACCTACATACAGACAGGGTCAGGAACATTCATTACTGCTCTTACCCCACTCACCTACATACAGACAGGGTCAGGAACACTCATTACTGCTCTTACCCCACTCACCTACATACAGACAGGGTCAGGAACACTCATTACTGCTCTTACCCCACTCACCTACATACAGACAGGGTCAGGAACATTCATTACTGCTCTTACCCAGCTCACCTACATACAGACAGGGGCAGGAACATTCATTACTGCTCTTACCCCGCTCACCTATATACAGACAGGGTCAGGAACACTCATTACTGCTCTTACCCCACTCACCTACATACAGACAGGGTCAGGAACACTCATTACTGCTCTTACCCCACTCACCTACATACAGACAGGGTCAGGAACATTCATTACTACTCTTACCCCACTCACCTACATACAGACAAGGTCAGGAACATTCATTACTGCTCTTACCCCACTCACCTACATACAGACAGGATCAGGGACACTCATTACTGCTCTCAGTCCACTCACCTACACTACATACAGACAGGATCAGGGTCATTCTTGATACCTTCTCATCAAGCAAGCCCAACAAGGGAGGGGGCAGTTCTGGCCTTAGTTCTAGCGAATGAGGCTGGGCAGGTGGAAGGAGTATCAGTGGGAGAGCATTTTGGTGCTAGTGATCATAATTCAGTTAGAATTAGGGTCGTTGTGGAAAAGGACAGAGATAGACCAGGAATAAAAGTTCTAAATTGGGGAAAAGCCAACTTTGCTAAGCTGAGATGTGATTTTGCCAAAGTGGACTGAAACCAGCTACTTGAAGGTAAATCAGTGTGAGAGCAGTGCGAGGCATTCAAGGAGATCTTGAGAGTTCAGAGCAAGTATGTTCCCTTAAATAAAAAAGGGTGGGACTAACAAATTGGGAGCCCCCTGGATGTTAAGGAACATACAGGGTAGGATAAAGAAAAGAAGGGAGCCTCAGATACTAAGGGCTTAATACTACAGAATCTCTAGAGGAGTATAGAAAGTCCAGGGGGAAATTAAAATGAATATTAGGAAAGCAAAGGGAGAGCATTAAAAAATGTTGGCAAGTAAAATCATGGAAAACCCAAAGATGTTTTATTAATACATTAAGAGAAAGAGGATAACTAAAAAAGAGAAGGGCCTATTAGAGACCATGTGTGTGGAGGGAGAAGACATGGGTATGGTTCTTAATGTATATTGTTTTCACAAAAGAGAGGGGCGATGCATACATTGCAATCAGGGAGGGGGAGTGTGAAATATTAGATGAAATAAACATAGTGAGAGAGGAAGTATGAAGAAGTTTAGCAGCTTTGAAAGTGAATAAATCCCCAGGCTTTTGGATGAAATGTATCATAGGCTGTTAAGAGAAGCAAAAGAGGAAATAGCAGAGGCTCTGACCATCATTTTCCAGTCCTCTCTGTCTTCGGGTGTGGTGCCAGAGGACTGGAGAACTGCTAATGTGGTACCTTTGTTTAAAAAGGGAGAAAGGGATAGACCAAGTAATTACAGGCCAGTCAGCCTAACCTCGGTGGTGAGAAAATTATTGGAGAAAATTCTGAGGGACAGGATAAATCTTCATTTGGAAAGACGTGGATTAATCAAGGACAGTCAGCATGGATTTGCTAAGGGAAGGTCGTGTCTGACTAACTTGATTGAATTTTTCGAGGAGGTAACCAGGAGGGTCGATGAGGACAGTGAGTATGACGTAGTGTGCATGGATTTTAGCAAAGCTTTTGATAATGTCCCACATGGCAGACTGGTCACGAAAGTAAAAGCCCATGGGATCCAGGACAAAGTGGCAAGTTGGATCCAAAATTGGCTCGGAGGCAGGAAGCAAAGGGTAATGGTTGATGGGTGTTTTTGCGACTGGAAAACTGTTTCCAGTGGGGTTCCCTAGGGCTCAGTACTAGGTCCCTTGCTTTTGGTGGTATATAATCAATGATCTAGACTTGAATGCAGGGGGTATGATTAAGAAGTTTGCAGATGATACTAAAATCGGCTGTGTGGTTGATAATGAAAAAGAAAGCTGTAGACTGCAGGAAGATATCAATCAACTGGTCAGGTTGTACACAGCAAGCTCCCACAAACAGCAATGTGAGAATGACGAGATAATCTGTTTTTGTTATGTTGATTGAGAGATAAATATTGGTCGGGACACCGGGGATAACTTCCCTGCTCTTCATCGAAATAGTGTCATCGGATCTTTTATGTCAACCTGACAGGGAAGACAGGTTTAACGTCTCATCCGAAAGACGGCACCTGCGACAGTGCAGCACTCCCTCAGCACTGCACTGGAGTGTCAGCCTAGATTTTGCGCTCGAGCTTTTGGAGTGAGGTTTGAGAACCCACGAGCTTCTGACTCAGAAGTGAGAGTGCTGCCCACTGAGCCACGACAGGCACGCAGCCTAACTGAGTGCTGGCAAAGGGCTACCCGTTTCCCGCAAGCTCTGTGTTGGGTCAGCTGCTCTGTGGTGGCGCCCTATCACAGTAATATCGATACTTGCCGCTCGTTGCATAGTCTGTTTCCCAGCTGCCGCGGTTTGTGCAACAAGCGGCCACCGTCAGTGACGACGCAAAGCTTCTGAGCGGAGTGAACGATGACTAATTCATTGCCCTCCCTGCAGTTGGTGGTGAGGAGGAAATCCTATTAAATGGAGGCTGAGTCACTCCCACTCTTCCGATCCCCTCCCTATCACCATGGCTACTCACATGTCAGGCCAGCAAGTGCAACAACTACAACTTGTATTTATGTAACTTCTTAAAGATAGTAAAACGTCTCAAGGTGCTTCACAGGAGCGTTCACAGACAAAGATTCGACACTGAGCCACATCAGGAGACATTAGGGCAGGTGACCAAAAGTTGGTCAAAGAGGTGGGTTTTCAGGAGTGCATTAAAGGAGGTAGAGAGGCAGAAATGGGGGAAATTCCAGAGCTCAGGGCCCGGGCCGCCGATGGTGGAGCGATGAAAGTCGGGGATACGCAGGAGGCCAGAATTGGAGGAGCGCAGAGATCTCGGAGTGTTGTAGAGCTGTAGGAGGTTACAGAGATAGGGAGGGGTGAGGCTGTGGAGGGATTTGAAAAGAAGGATGATGTAATGTATGCACCTATGAGTATGCTCACAGGTTTGTGGAGCTGTTGACACCGGAGGGACTGGAGTGCATCATCATCCCCGGGAACATGATTTTAATTTAATTTGATAAAATTTCTGCTCATTTGGATTTATGGGCTCTAATGCCCTTTTAAAAGGGGGCACGCGATTTAAACTCAAAATAGTTGAAAGATCCCCATTCACGGTTTTTTGTTTAAAAAGTTTTATTTTTAGCTTGTTGGTTTTAATAAGGGGGCACTAAAACCAACAAATTAAAAATAAAATTTTAATAAGGGAGCACTTGATTTATAGGTTCAACTTAAAATAGTTGTAGAGCTGTTGAGTTGGGAGTGGCTTAGCCAGTCACGTGATGTTCACCAGACTCAATAAGTGATTGTTCAACCTTTTGCTATTAAACTAGCTAATTCTTAGTAGAAATGTGTGGCTATGAATTCTTAAGCAAAGAACTCATGAAGCAAATGCATTACAGATGAGAATTTAACAATCGAAGCGTTGCCGCACCGGGAGCCAGTGTAGGTCAGCGAGGGGTGATGGACAAATGGGACTTGGTATGAGTTAGGATATGGGCAGTATTGCAATTTGCCCCATATGGTTAGAGTGATGCCCATTAATGCACTCAGAAAGGGTGGGGTTAATAGCAGAGCATCTGATGTACGGTCTAGAACTGGGAATGTACCAAGTATATATTCAATCCGCCCCTCCCCACCCCACCCCCGCTAAACTTGGCACCGACCCAACAACGCACCCCTCCTGAGGGAAGGGTGGGCGGATGGTCCAGCGACACAGGAAGAGCGAGCCCATTGGACAGCAGCTCGAGAGAAGATAGCTCAACCCGTGTGCACTGATGACCGACTGCTGCCCTTCCCACCACCTGCACTGTGGCATCATCTGATTCCGATCGCATGTTAAACCTCTGCAGCAGTAGGCACAGTGCTGGCGCCCCCTGCCCGACAATAGGCCTCAGTGTCCCTGTGTGAGGGAGGGAAGAATCAGCCAGCTTTTCCGCTCCTGACTGACATCTTAGCGATGTGATGCACTCTCGCCTCTGAGACTCCAGAGCCTTGAGCACATAATCTAGGCTGATACTCCCACAGTCATACTGAGGGAGTGCTGCACTGCCGGAGATGCCCTCTTTCAGCTGAGACGTTAAACTGAGGCCCTGCGTGTGCATTCTGATGGTTCCTGTTCTCCCAGTGTCCTGGCCAACATTCCTCCCTCAAGAAACATCACTAAAACAGATTATCTAGTCCTTCATCGCGTTGCTCTTTGTGGAAACTTGCTGTATGCAAAATGGCCTCCGTGACTATCATGTATGTAACCAGCATACTACTGTAACCCTTATACAATTGTAACTCTCATGTAACCATTACATACTGTACATACTTACTAGAAATGCACACCTTGACCACAGAGGGCGTACTTGTGGGAGACACTCCTTACTTGGAGATTCAGGTATATAAGGGGAGGTCCCACGCAGGGCCAGCACTCCTTGGTCCAGGTAATAAAGGTGAAGGTCACAGAGTGACTGTGTCTGCAGTATGTGCCTCGTGTGATTATGTTTAAGAGTTAAGGACTCAACAGTGACAAACGTCACTGTATTTCAAATAACCACTGAGGTAGAAACTGTTGTTTCAGATCCCTACATAGGAATTGGGCTGTGGTGAGCAAGGATTTGGTCAACCACACACTGTAGTCATGGAAAGCAGTTCATGGGAATTTTTAGCAACGTGCTATAGAGGGTGGGATATTGTAACCATACACGGCAGTTATTGGCGATTCATTCACTCACACTGGGACAGGTGTGACCAGGAATCTGTGATGTTAGAATTAGCTATGCCTATTGTTTCTGCCTCAGCATTGATTCCCATTTCTGAATGTTACCCAAACAGGTCCGTGCAGTGGAGCAGGATCGACCCCGAAGTAAAGGAGCGATTGTTATTGTCTCGGAATGATGGAGAGTTCTGGTAAGTCAAAATGTTATTAACATTTTCTGCTGGTACCTCATTCTCTAGTGTACAGCCTACACGGACAGTCACACTCGAATACCTCACTCTTCAGTGTACCGTTTACATGGGACAGTCACACTTAAATACCTCACTCATAGGGGCCAGGTTTCGGCCTGAGTTGCTCCTGTTTTTTTGGAGCAACTGGTTTAGAATGGAGTATCTTAGAAATTTGAATTCTCGGCATTTAGTTTGCTCCAGTTCTAGTCAGTTAGAACAGTTTCACTTTGGAACAGAATGTTTTTTTCAAAAGGGGGCGTGTCCGGCCACTTACGCCTGTTTTTAAAGTTTAGGCAGTGAAAACTTACTCCAAACTAACTTAGAATGGAGTAAGTGAAGATTTTTGTACGCTCGAAAAAACCTTGTCTACACTTTAGAAAATCAGGCGTAGGTTACAAATCAGGCATAGGGAATGGTGGCGGGGGGGAGGGGTTTAAAGGGAAGTTTACAAACATTAAACACTTCTGTTTTACAAATAAAGAGCCATCATCAATAATAAATGATAAATACATCAATAAATCAACCAATAATTCAATCAAAAAAAATTAATAAAAAATAAAAAAAATTTAAAAATCAATAAATAAAACATTTTCTACTTACCGACTGCAGCACCGGGAGTCCTCCTACAGCGTGCTGGGGCGCCCCCCCCAGTGTGTCTCTGTCAGTGTCTCTATCTCTCTTGTCTGTCTGTGTGTGTGTCTCTCACTCTCTGTCTGTCAGTGTCTGTGTTTCTGACAGCGAGGGGAGGGGGAGAAGGGGGGGGGAGGAGGAGGAGGGGGGGAAGAGGAGAGAGGAGGGAGGAGGAGGAGGAGGGTGGTGGGGGGGATGGAGGAGGAGGGTGGTGGGGGGGATGGAGGAGGAGGGAGGAGGAGGGAGGAGGAGGGAGGAGGAGGGGGAGGGGGTAAGGAAGAGGGGGGAGGAGGAGGGGAGTAAGGAAGAGGGGGGTGGGGGGGTTGGGAGGAAGAGGGGGGGTGGGGGGGTTGGGAGGAAGAGGGGGAGTGGGGGGGTTGGGAGGAGGAAGGACGGAGGGTGGGGAGGAGGAGAGGAGGAGGGAGGGTGGAGGGGAGGGAGGAGGGGTGGGCAGGGAGGAGGAGGAGGAGGGGGAAGAGGAGAGAGGAGGGAGGAGGAGGGGTGGAGGGGGAGGGGAGGAGGTGGAGGGGGAGGGAAGGAGGAGGAGGGGGGTGGGAGGAGGAGAGGGTGGGGAGAGAGAGGGAAGGAGAGAGGAGGGAGGGAGGGAAGGAGAGAGGAGGGAGGGAGGGAAGGAGAGAGGAGGGAGGGAGGGAAGGAGAGAGGAGGGAGGGAGGGAGGGAGGGAAGGAAAGAGGGAGGGATGGAAGGAAGGAGAGAGGAGGGAGGGAAGGAGAGAGGAGGGAGGGAGGGAGGGAGGGAAGGAAAGAGGAGGGAGGGATGGAAGGAAGGAGAGAGGAGGGGGGGTGAAGGAAGGGAGAGAAGGAGGCTGAACGGCCGGGCCCAAGACTTTGGGCTGGATTTACAGGTAGGTGGCATTGGGTCTCGGGGGGGAGGGGGGTCGCGGAGTCCGGAGGAGGTGGGGGGGGGAGAGTCGGGGAGGTCCGGGGGGGGGGGGGGGAGAGTCACGGAGGTCAAGTCGCCGGGGGGGGGTGGGGTGGGCGGGGGCAAGCAGAGATCAAGTCGCGGGGGGCGGGTGGTAGCGGAGGTCCGGGAGGGGGGAGCGGGGGAGAGCGGGGGTCTGTCGGGTCCGGTCGGGTGGGAGGAGCCTTATCCACGCAGCCCCAGTGAGGCCATTGGGCCAGGGCTAGGGGCTGCGTGCTTCGGGCCCCTCCCACACAGTTCGGCGCCTGGAGCTACTGCACTTGCGTGCCCACTGTTGCGCGCATGTGCAGAGGTCCCAGCACTGTTTTCAGCGCAGGGACCTGGCTCCGCCCCCCACAGCTCGTGCTGCGCGCCCCGCCCAGCTCCAGAGGACCTGCAGGGAGCCAGAGAATAGGTAAGTTTTTTTTAGGCGCACTTTGTGGCGCGAAAAATGGGCGTCCAGGTCCGGGCTGCGCCGTTTTAGGCACGGCCGAAACTTGGGCCCATAGAATAGAATCATAAAAGTTTACAGCACAGAAGGAATCCATTCGGCCTATCATGTCTGTGTCGGCCGACCAAGAGCTATCCAGCCTAATCCCACTTTCCAGCTCTTGGTCCGTAGCCCTGAGGGTTATGGCACTTCAAGTGCATATCCAAGTATTATTTGAATGTGATGAGGGTTTTTGCCTCTATCACCCTTTCAGGCAGTGAGTTCCAGATCCCCACCACCCTTTGGGTGAAGTCATTTCCCCTCAAATCCCTTCTAAACCTCCTACCATTTACTTTAAATCTATGCCCCCTGCTTATTGACCACTCTGCTAAGGGAAATAGGTCCTTTCTATCCACTCTATCCAGGCCCCTCATAATTTTATACACCTCAATTAGATCTTCCCTCAGCCTCTTCTGTTCCAAAGAAAACAAACCCAGCCTATCCAATCTGTCCTCATAGCTCAAATTGTCCAGTCTAGGCAACATTCTTGTAAATCTCCTCTGCATCCTTTCCAGTGCAATCATATATTTCCTGTAATGTTGTGACCAGAAATGCATGCAGTACTCTAGCTGTGGCCTAACTAGGGTTTTATACAGTTCAAGCATAACTTTCCTGCACTTATATTCCCAGCTAATAAAGGCAAGCATTCCATATGCCTTCTAAACCACCTTATCTACCTGGCCTGCTACCTTCAGGGATCTGTGGACATGCACTCCAAGGTCCCTTTGTTCCTCTATACTTCTCAGTGTCCTACCATTTAATGTGTATTCCCTTTCCTTGTTAGCCCTCCCCAAACGCATTACCTCACACTTCTCCGGATTAAATTCCATTTGCCACTGTTCTGCCCACCTGACCAGTTCATTGATATCTTCCTGCAGTCTACAGCTTTCTTCTTCATTATCAACCACATAACCTATTTTTGTATCATCTGCAAACTTCTTAATCTTACCCCCTACCTTGAAGTCCAAATCATTGATATATGCCACAAAAAGCACGGGATTATTACTGAGCCCTGCGGAACCCCACTGGATACAGCCTTCCAGTCACAAAAACACCCGTCAACCATTACTCTTTGCTTCCTGCCCCTGAGCCAATTTAGGATCCAACTTGTCACTTTGCCCTGGATCCCATGGGCTTTTACTTTCATGACCAGTCTGCCATGTGGGACCTTATCAAAAGCCTTGCCAAAACCCATCTACACTACATCATACGCACTGCCCTCATTGTTCCTGGTTCCCCTCAGTAATGTACAGGTCACAGGGTGAGTCACACTCTGATACCGCAACAACAATTTACATTTATATAGCACCTTTAACATAGTAGAACATCCAAAGGCACTTCACAAGGGCGAGTATCAAACAAAATTTGACATCAAACTACATAAGGAGATATTAGGACAGATGAACTTGGTCACGGAGGTAGGTTTTAAGGAGGAGAGAGTGGCGGAGAGGATTAGGGAAGGAATTCCAGAGCTTAGGGCCTAGGCAGCTGAAGGCATGGCCACCAATGATGGAGTGATTAAAATTGGGGATGCACGAGAGGCCAGAATTGGAGGTGTGCAGAGATCTCGAAGGCTGTAGGGATGGAGGAGGTTACAGAGATAGACAAGGAGTGAGGTCATGGATAAATTTGAAAACAAGGATGATATTTTTAAAATTAAGGCGTTGTCGGACCGGGAACCAATGTAGAATGTAGGCCGGCGATCACTGGGGCGAGTTAGGATTGGGGCAGTAGAGTATAGGCTGAGCTCAAGATTACGGAGAGTGGAAAGTATGTGGCACATACATAGAATCAGAAGTTTACAGCACGGACGGAGGCCATTTCGGCCCATCGTGTCTGTGCCGGCCAACAAGAGGCTATCCAGCCTGATCCCACTTTCCAGCTCTAGGTCCATAACCCTGCAGGTTACAGCACTTCAGGTGCACATCCAGGTACTTTTTAAATGTGGTGAGGGTTTCTGCCTCTACCACCCTTTCAGGCAGTGAGTTCCAGACTCTCACCACCCCCTGGGTGAAGAAATTTCCCCTCAAACCCCCTCCAAACCTTCTACCTATTACTTTAAATTTATGCCCCCTTGTTGTTGACCCCTCTGCTAAGGGAAATAGGCCCTTTCTATCCATTATATCTAGGCCCCTCATAATTTGATACACCTCAATGAGGTCTCCCCTCAGCCTCCTCTGTTCCAAGGAAAACAAACCCAGCCTAGCCAATCTGTCCTCATAGCTAAGATTCTCCACTCCCGGCAACATCCTCATAAGTCTCCTCTGTACCCTCTCCAGTGCAATCATGTCCTTCCTGTAATGCGGTGACCAGAACTGCACACAGTACTCCAGCTGTAGCCTAACCAGTGTTTTATACAGTTCAAGCCTAACCCCCTGCTCTTGTATTCTATGCCTCACTAATAAAGGCAAGTATTCCATATGCTTTTTTAACCACCTTATCTACCTGGCCTGCTACCTTCAGGGATCTGTGGACATGCACTCCAAGGTACCTTTGTTCATCTGCACTTCTCAATATCCTAACATTTAATGTGTATTCCCTTTCCTTGTTAGCCCTCCCAAATGCATTACCTCACACTTCTCTGGATTAAATTCCATTTGCCACTGTTCTGTCCACCTGACCAGTTGATTGATATCTTCCTGCAGTCTGCAGCTTTCTTCTTCATTATCAACCACACAGCCGATTTTACTATCATCTGCAAACTTCTTAATCATATCCCCTATATTCAAGTCTAGATCATTGATGTATATCACAAAAAGCAAGGGACCTAGTACTGAGCCCTGCGGAACCCCGCTGGAAACATTCTTCCAGTTGCAAAAACACCCATCAACCATTACCCTTTGCTTCCTGCCTCTGAGCTAATTTTGGATCCAACTTGTCACTTTGCCCGGGATCCCATGGGCTTTTACTTTTGTGACCAGTCTGCCATGTGGGAGCTTATCAAAAGTTTTACTAAAATCCATATACACTATATCATACACACTGCCCTCATCGACCCTCCTGGTTACCTCCTCAAAAAATTAAATCAAGTTAGTCAGACCCCCCTTCCCTTAACAAATCCGTGCTGACTGTCCTTGATTAATCCGGGTCTTTCTAAGTGAAGATTTATTCTGTCCTTCAGGATTTTTTCCAATAATTTTCTAACCACTGAAGTTAGGTTGACTGGCCTGTAATTATAGCCCTTTCTCCCTTCTTAAACAATGGTACAACATTAGCAGTCCTCCAGTCCTCTGGCACCACACCTGAAGCCAGAGAGGACTGGAAAATATAGGTCAGAGCCTCTGCTGTTTTCTCTTTTGCTTCTCTTAACATTTCATCTGGGCCTGGGGATTTATCCACTTGCAAAGCTGCTGAACCCCTTAATATTTCCTCTCTCACTATGTTTATTTCATCTGATATTTCAAACTCCTCCTGTCCGATAGCAGTGTCTACATCACCCCTCTCCTTTGTGAAAACAGAGGCAATGTATTCATTAAGAACCGTACCCACATCTTCTGCCTCCACACACAGATTACCCTCCTGTCTCTAATAGGCCCTGCCTCTTTAGTTATCCTCTTGCTCTTAATATATTTATAAAACATCTTTGGGTTTTCCTTGATTTTCCTTGCCAAGAATTTTCCATGAATCTCAAAAATACAGACAGGAAGAATATGGGAGAGGAAGGGAGAAAGAGTTAGGCACCAGAATTGAATATAAATGGGAAGGGTAGTGAGAGATGGAGTGGGAGGGAATGTAAATGCGGAAAGAGTGGCTTTGAGAGATTGGTGTCGGCCTGCACTCCCAAATCTGGAGTCGGAGGTTAATGGTCAAAGAATGTGCTTTTGAGCAGGACCCTGCCCGATCGTTCAGCTGAGGCTGGTGCATGATACAGGGAGATGGGAGGGCAGAGGGAGAAAATCTTTCCCGAAGGAATTCCATCGGATGCGGCAACAGTCTCACACGGTTCCTTTCCTCCACCGATTGGGACCCCGCCTGAATTTTTCAAAGCAGTTCCTCTACTCTCCACAGGATGGCGATGCAGGACTTCACGGCGCAATTTAGCGAGCTGACGATTTGCAGTTTAACCCCGGACTTCCTGAAGGGTGAAAACCAGCAGAAATGGGCCCTCTCCCTCCACCGAGGCAGCTGGCGCATAGGATCCAACGCCGGAGGCTGCATGGAGAACAATGGTATGTGCATGTGCTCGGTGCTCCCGGGGCCCTCGTCGCTCTTGTACTGCAGGAAATGCAGCCGCCAAACTGCACACAGTAAGATCCCACAAATGGCAATGCCATAATGATCAGATAATCTACTTTTTTTAAGTGAGGTTGATTGAGGGATAAATATCGGCCCAGGACACCCAGCCCCGCCGGACTCTTCCTGCTCTTCTTCGAAATAGTGCCGTGGGATCTTTTCCGCCTACCTGAGAGTGCAGACAGGGGCATCCAATAGAATGCACCCCCTGGCAGCGCAGTGCTCTCTCAGTACTGCACTAGAGACTCAGGTCTCTGGAGTTGGGCTTGAACCCACAACCTTCTGACTCCGAGGAGGAGCGGGGAGCCAAGGACAGAATGTCGGGGTCTCTGGAGTTAAAAATGCGGGAACGAGAATAAGGTTGGCAACTCTGGTTCGAGGCATTCCGGGAGATTTGATCATGTGATGCTTTGACCACATGCATGTGACACCTAATTCCTCATCTCGCCCTGAGCCCCCATACCCCTTTTCTCTCTGAGACCCCATTCCCTGGTCTCTTCCCCCCCCCCCGCGCTCTCATTTCGCAGTCTCGCTCTCTCTCTCTCTGCCCCCAAGCTCCTAATCCACATCTTGGAAACCCTAGGCGGGAAGAGAAGCTATGGTTGGAGAGGATATCATTGGTGACTATGGTTCGGGCTGTTTCAGTGCCGTGGGAGAGGCAGAAACCGAACTGGAGAGATTCAAACGGGGAGTTGCATGAGAAGTGCGGGGGAGGGGGGGGGGAGGCGGGGGAGTCACAAAAAAAAAGAAAGGCTTGCATTTATATAGCGCCTTTCACCACCGCAGGACGTCCCAAAGCACTTTACAGCCAATGAAATACTTTTGGAGTGTAGTCACTGTTGCAATGCAGGAAAACGGGCAGCCAATTTGCACACAGCAAGCTCCCACAGGCAGCAATGAGCAATAAGGCCAGTTAATCTGGTTTAATGATGTTGTTTGAGTGATAAATATTATCCAGGATACAGGGGAGAACCGCCCCCCCCCTCCACTTCCCCCCCACCCCGCTTTTCTTTGAAATAGTGCCGTGGGATATTTTGCGTTCACCTGAGAGGACAAACAGGGCCTCAGTCTAACAGTGTCAGCTGTGGATGAGTGGGCAGCACCTTTGCCTCTGAATCAGAAGTTGTGGGTTCCAATCCCACTCAGGGACTTCAGCACAAAAAATCTAAGTTGACACTCCAGTACAGTGCCGAGGGAGTGCTGCACTGTTGGAGGTGCAAATCTGTTTCCCACATTACAACAATGACTACACCTCATTGGCTATAAAAGTAGGGAAGTCCTGCTACAACTGTTGGTGAGACCACACCTGGAGTACTGCGTACAATTTTGGCCTCCGTATTTAAGGAGGGATATACTTGCATTGGAGGCAGTTTAGAGAAGGTTCACTCGGTTGATTTCTGAGATGAAGGGATTGTCATATGAGGAAAGGTTGGGCCTATACTCATTGGAGTTTAGGAGAATGAAAGGTGATTGTAATGTCTGTAAGCTTGTAATGTTTGTAGCTCCACACTGTGGGTTTGGACGTATTGTGTACTGCAAGTACAAGGTTAATAATAAACAGAACTAGGCAGATTTCCGGAGGCTTCTGAGAGAGCTGCCTGCCATATAGGAAGCTGTGTGTGCTGTGCTCTGTGAATATATCACACTTGGTGGTGAGATGGGATTTTTCGGATGATTTAAAGCTTAAATTTTGTTGGGGAAGGATTCAGCCAACCGACAGAGAGACTTTGGAAGTTTCTGTCTTTGGAAAAAAGCTACAAAATCCGAGGTAAAATACAGCACACGGTGTGAACAGCTAGAGATTAAAATGGCAGGTGTAATCGGACATTTGGGGGAATATAGACACGACCAGGAACGTTTTAAAGCGTATGTGGATCGGCTAGAAATGTATTTCACTACAAATAACATAATTGAAGTTCCAGACAATGCAGTCCAGAACCGGGCTGTGTTGGAATGTAAGAAAGCGATCTTCTTATCGGAGGCAGGTCCGGCATTATACGAAACCCTTGTAAATCTGCTTGTGCCTGATGAGCCAAAGGACACAACACTTAGAGATTTTAACGAATCTGGAGCAGCACTATAACCCCAAACCGTTAGAAATTGCTGAAAGCTATCGTTTTGGGATTCAGAATCAAAAGGCTGATGAAAGTATCAGTGATTACATCGTAGCATTAAAAAAGCTATCGATGCACTGTAATTTTGGAAACTTTCAAAACCGAGCATTACGGGATCGTTTTGTTTGTGGGATGAAAAATGATGCGATCAGAAGGAAGTTATTGATGATGGATGACTTGACTTTTGAGATTGCTTGTCAGACAGCGAGGTCGATGGGCATGGCCGAACAATATTCCCGAGAATTAAATAATGATTATGGTCGTCAGTCAACTGAGGTAAATCACCTGCAGGTTCAAAGTAAAAGACGGTGGGGGCCCAAAGGCTCAGAAACTGGAAATTCTAACAGGTGCCTGGGACAACACATTGCTCAAAGTTGCCCATACATGAAGGCAGAGTGTTTCTTCTGCAGAAAGACTGGACACCTTGCGAAGGCATGCCGACTGAAGGGTAAACCAGCTTCCAAAGCTGTGAGTCCAACGTTCAAAGCTATGAGTAGAAATCCCAAGAGACTACATAGCATGGAAGAACAACAACAGGACGAGGAGATGTTAGAGTTGCATGTCGTCAGGAGCACGAGGTCAACGGACAGCGATTCGGAAAGCTGTCCGTTGAAATCCACATAGATGTTGCAGGATTCAAGATACCAATGGAAATTGACACGGGTGCATCCGTGAGTCACTGTATCGCGACAAATTGCGCGATTTCCAACTGAAGAAATCCAAGATAGAGCTGCGAGGCTACTTGGGAGAGAAAATTCCTGTGGTAGGTCGTATCACCGTTCCGGTGAAATATAAAGATCAATTTCAGAACTTGCCTCTAATAGTAGTGAAAGGAGACAAGTCTGCCTCACTAGGAAGAAATTGGTTGAGCTTAATGAAGCTGGATTGGAGTAAGATTTTCTGTGTGTAAGCGAGATTTTCATCAACGGATGAGATTATCAAGCAGTATCCGAAGGTGTTCTGCGAAACGGGCAGTCCAATCCAAGGCTTCAAGGTGAGTGTCAGGGTACAGAAGGACGCTAGATCGGTTTACTACAAGCCACACTCCGTACCATATGCACTCGAGGAGAAAGTTGAGCAAGAACTCAAAAGACTAGTGACTGAGAACATTATTTGTAAGATAGATCGATGTAATTGGGCTACACTCATTGTTGTTGTACCTAAGTCCGATGGTAAGATAAGATTGTGTGGTGATTATAAAGTAACCGTAAACCAGGTTCTAGAGGGTAATATCCTCAATACATTGCCGAATATAGAAGATTTGTTCACAACACTGACAGGTGGTCAGATCTTCTCAAAACTGGATCTTACGAATGCCTACTTACAGCTTGAATTAGATGAGGAGTCCAAGTCATGTTTGACTATAAATACTCATCTACGCCTATATCAATTTAATAGGCTACCGTTTGGAGTGTCTTCCGCCCCTGCCTTATTCCAAGGGGTGATGCACCAGATTTTTCAAGGTATTGAAGGGGTAGTATGTTATTTGGATGACATACTAATTTCAGCACCAAATAGGCAAATTCATAATAACATATTGAATGAAGTCCTCAAATGGCTAGAGAAGCACAGAGTACGAGTGTCTGCTCATAAGTGTGAGTTATTTAAAAACTCAGTGGCGTACTTAGGGTACAGAGTAGACAAAGATGGTTTACATCCAACCATGGAAAAATTGGATGCAATTAGAAATGCACCCACTCCCAGGAATGTCACTGAACTTCGTTCATTCTTGGGTCTTTTGAACTATTATGGGAAGTTCCTACCAAATTTGGCTACAGTATTACATCCACTGAATGAACTTTTGAAAAAACAGGTCCATTGGAAGTGGTCAAAAGAATGCGATACAGCATTCAAGGAGTGTAAAAGCAAATTGGTAGAGAACACCATATTAGTTCACTGTGACATATCTAAAGAGATTAAGCTAGCATGTGATGCCTCTCCGTATGGAGTTGGGGCAGTAATCTCTCATGTATTAAGTAGTGGGGAGGAGAGACCAATTGCTTTTGCTTCACACACTCTCAGTGCCAGTGAGAGTAATTATGCGCAAATTGAAAGGGAAGCTTTGGCATTAATTTTTGGGGTCAAGAAGTTTCACAAATACTTACATGGTCGTAAGTTTACCATTGTTACGGACCAGAAGCCCCTAACAGCAATCCTCCATCCAAAGTCCCCAGTTCCAACATTAGCTGCAGCCCGAATGCAGAGATGGGCTTTGATTTTGTCGGCATATACATATGATATTGAATACATACGATCAGCTGATCACAGTAATGCTGATGCAATGTCTAGATTGCCTTCCCCATTACAAGTTACACCCGATAGGGAAGAAGTGTTTTATTTTTCATACAATGATGAACTGCCAGCCACAGCTGAAGAGATTGGTAGAATAACTAAACGTGACCCAGTGATGTCAAAGGTAAATGAGTATATTGCCAATGGATGGCCAAACCAGGTAACAGACAAAGATACACATCCATTCTTCATTCGTAGGAATGAATTATCAGTCGATAAAGATTGTATCATGTGGGGTGCAAGAGTGGTTATACCAAATAAATTCATGTCCAAATTATTAGGAGACCTCCATGACCAGCAACTGGGAATGTGCTTGACCAAGAGTTTTGCACGCAATTATTTATGGTGGCCAAGTCTTGATAAAGATATAGAGTACATCGTGAGTCAGTGTACGACATGTCAATCGATAAAGCAAGCAACCAGCACCAGTACCATTACAGCCATGGAAATGGCCTCCCAGGGTGTGGCAAAGGCTACATATTGATTTTGCTGAGTTAGAAGGACAACAATTGTTCATTGTGATTGATAGCCATTCAAAGTGGGTTGAGGTGTTTCCAATGTGGAAAATAACAACAAGTAAAACATTGGACATTTTACAAAAATTATTTTCTTCATTTGGCCTCCCTGAAGAAATTGTTTCGGATAATGGACCACAATTTCGTTCAGAAGAATTTGCACAATTCACGAGCAAAAATGGTGTGAAACATACCAAGGTTCCACCATACCATCCTGCTTCGAATGGTGCAGCAGAGCGCACTATACAAATTGTAAAACATGCCCTCATAAAAGAAATGTTAGATCCAAATCCAAGGAAACGACAGTTGTCATTGGATCACAAATTGGCTAATTTTTTGATTACATATCGAAATACTCCTCATACAATTACTGGTAGAACACCAGCAGAGTTGTTTCTCAAACAACAGCCTCGAACCAGATTCTCGTTGTTAAAGCCAAATTTGGCACAGTCCGTAGAAGAGACACAATTAAGACAGAAAGAGAATCATGAAAGAGGTAGAGAAAAAGAGAGAAGTGTGAAATTAAACCAGAAGGTGAGAGTGAAGAACCATCACCATAAATGGTTAAAGTGGTTACCAAGAAGAGTGGTGAAGATATGTGGTCCTCGCACATATTTGGTAAAGATGTTTGATAATGGACAGGTTAGGTTTGTTCATATTGATCATATTTTACCTACAGACATGGAAGGAGTTGAAGGTGGGAATGATTCAATTATTTCTGACTCATCAGATAGTTTTGATACACCAGTAGCAAATCCTAAATCCAATGTACTGGAAACAAATCCAGGAGAGAATCAGAATGGAAGTCTGAGTTCGAGTCAGGAAAACAAAGAGCCTGAAGTTAGAGTGAGTTCAAATGAAAATCAAGGAAATTCCGTGGAGGAAAACGTTCCTCAGGATGAGCCTCGAATGAGTTTAGATTCGACACCATGTTTGGAAGGTTCTGTTCGAGAGCGAAGGTATCCTCTTCGAAACAGAAAACAAGTGGTAAAGTTAAATTTGTAAATATGGAAAAAAATAAGTTTATATCCTGTGTTATGTATAAACATGAAAGTTATGTATGATGTTTGTTATGATGGCTTCTTCATTAAGGAGGGAGAAGTGTAATGTCTGTAAGCTTGTAATGTTTGTAGCGCCACACTGTGGATGTGGACATATTGTGTACTGCAAGTGCAGGGTTAATAATAAACAGAACCAGGCAGATTTCCGGAGGCTTCCGAGAGGCTGTGTGTGCTTGTGTTCTGTGAATATATTACCGTGATCTTTTTGAAATGTATGAGATTCTGAGGGGGCTTGACAGGGTAGGTGTAGAGAGGATGTTTCCCCTTGTGGTGGAATCTAGAACGAGGGGGATATAGTTTCAGAATAAGGGGTCGCCCATTTAAAACTGAGATGAGGAGGAATTTCTTCTCTGAGGGTCGTAAATCTGTGGAATTCTCTGCCACGAGAGCTGTGGAGGCTGGGTCATTGAATATATTTAAGTTGGAGATCGACAGATTTTTGAACGATAAAGAAGTCAAGGGTTATGGGGAGCGGGCAGGGAGGTGGAGCTGTGTCCATGATCAGATCAGCCATGACCTTATTGAGTGGCGGAGCAAGCTCGAGGGGCCGTATGGTCTACTCCTGCTCCTATTTCTTATGTTCTTATGTAAAGCGCTTTGAGATGTCCGTCGGGCATGAAAAGCACTATCCAAGTCTTTCTTTTTTTAACGTCTCATCTGAAAAATGTTCCAAACATCTTGTATAAATTCCTTATTTATTTCTACAGAGAGGTTTTGCATCAACCCACAATACTCGGTAACACTCTCTGAGGGCGAAATGAGCAAAAGGACGAAGACCTGCTCCTTTACCGTGAGCCTCCTGCAGAAACCGAGGGACCACCGGAGAAACAAAAGCCCCAGATTTTACATAGCCTGCCACGTTTTCAAGGTAGGTGACATCGCTGGGCACCCGTCTAATTACTCGCCATGGTAACAGCAGCCTCCCACCCCTCCCCTTCCCTCCTAAAGCCCCACAGAGGACCAGTTCAACAAAAAGGTGTTGAAACCAGCGGGGTGTCAGTCGTGACATTGTCGGGCTGCGTCTCAGTGCCTCTCTCTATCTCTCTCTCTTTCTCCCCAGGCTTCTCGCCCCCACCTCCTGGTCCAGTCGCTAGGCCCCTCCAACTCCGAGTGTGCTGATGCTGCCCTTGCTTCGCCTGCTCCTGCTCCCCAAAACCTTGACCAATGCCTCACCGGCAATGGCTAGAGCAGGTTACTGGGTACGGCAGCATAGTGGTGATGTTACTGGGTTAGTAATCCAGAGACCAGGACCAATGATCGGGTTCAAATCCCATCACGGTAGCTGGGGAATTTTAATTCAGTTAACTAAATAAATCTGGAACGAGAAAGTTAGCGTCAGTAATGGCGGCCATGAAACTACAGGATAATTGTAAAAACCCATCTGGTTCCCTAATGTCCTTTAGAGCAGGAAATCTGCTGTCCTTACCTGGTCTGGCCTATATGTGACTCCAGACTCACAGCAATGTGGTTGACCCTTAACTGCCCTCTGAACTGGCCTCACAAGTCACTCACTTCCTTCTCAAGGGCAATTAGGGATGTGCAATAAATGCTGGCCTTGCCAGAAATGCCCACGTTCTGTGAATAAATTAAAAGAAAGGTTAAGTGGAGATACACACAAGATGGTGAGCTACAAACAAATCGTTTGCCTTACTGATCAGAAGGTCACCACTCCTTTGAGTCAGGACCCCACGTGTTGCAATCCCTCCCCCCACCTCCCCAACCCACACACAGCCTCCAAGTTGAAGGGTAATGGGTTTAAGCCACAGTCCAGGACTTGAGCACTTAACCTAGGCTGACATTCCAGGGATGCACTGCTGTATTGTCGGAAATTCTGTCTTCCTTTTGCCTGTTCGAGCAAATGTCCGACTCCATATCCTCCCCATCACCAAGACCACCTACTTCCACCTTCGTAACACCGCCTCCTGCCTCAGCTCTTCTGCTGCTGAAACCCTCATCCAAGCTTTTGTGACCTCCAGACTTGACTATCCCAAAGCTCTCCTGGCCAGCCTCCTGTGATCCCTTGAGCTCATCTAGATCTGCGCTGCCTGTGTCCTAACTCGCACCAAGTCCCGCTCACCCATCACCTCTGTGCTTGCTGACCTACATTGGCTTCCGGTTTGGCAACAGCCCAATTTTAAAATTCTCATCCTTGTTTTCAAATCCCTCCATAGCCTCGCCCCTCCCTATCTCTGTAATCTCCTCCAGCACTGCAACCCTCCGAGATCTCAATGGTCCTCCAAGTCTGGCCTCTTGTGCATCGCCAATTTTAATCGCTCCACCCTTGGCGGCTGTGCCTTCAGCTGCCTGGGCCTTAAACTCAGGAATTCTCTCCCTAAACCTATGTATTTGACCAAGCTTTTACTCACCTGCTCTAATATTTTCTTTTTTTTGGTATCAATTTTTATCTGACTACTCACCTGTGAAGTGCCTTGGAATATTATCCCACATTAAAGGAGCTGCATAATGTACATTGTTGTTTCATTGGTTTATTTTATCCAGGTAGGCGATACTTTGAATCTCACCTCCTGCCTGCAGAGGGCAGCAGTGGGCAATGAACCATGAGCCAGGCTCACCCACTCCTTACAGGTAGAGAAGACGAAAGGCTCATCAATCCAGGAACAATCCAGAGACCCCACCCCTCCCCATTACAGCTCACGGTTTAGACTGAACTGGTGTTCCACACCATTTAATGGGCCAGAAAATGTTGTATCAGGGCCCAGGGTTGAGGGGCTGAATGGCCCACTCCTGTTGTTCCGTTCTAACTGCACCTGCCATTAGTTAGAATTGCCTCTCCATTCCTCAGCTAAAACAAAATGTTTGCCCACAAAGTTGCTGAAAGTGTGAGCTGATAACGGTACAGCGAGGGAAACGGGGAGTCTGGGACCTTGGTGAACAGGGCAACCAACAGTGTATCTCCTTAACCAATCAGATTCAAGGATTGGGAAATAAATAACGAAAGGACTGAGAAGGAGGATGAATTAAAGGGGGTGAAGTCAATGTCAAATCAGCTACAGAAAGAGAGAGAAAGAAAGATTGGATTAAGAGAGAGAAACAAAACGCAAAAGAGAAAAGTAAGAAAAAAAAATTACATTTAAAATTTGCCATTTTTAAAATCTCCTCGAAAATGTCAAACCCTGAAGGATCGAGACTCCATCCTTGTAGTAGTTTATTTTGGGTGCCAGAAAGATCGATTGGCAGCCATTAATACTTACCACATAGCTATAAGGGTAGTTACGCTTGTGATGATTAGACTGACCATTCTGTGACGAGTTTCGGGGTAATTATCGGGCAGATACAGTAAGTTCATAAAAAAACAGGGAGACTAATGGAAAATATGCCATTTTGGTGGATCTAACGGTGGAAAAGCACAACTCGGAGGGCGACGTTTGGATATTCACATTTTAAATGCGCATCTGCCTCTGTCCTCTACTATTTACCCATAAATAATGCAGAGCACTGTTAGAGTTGCCGTTATTTTGACAGCAAAATCTGGCTCAATATCTTCGGTCCCTCAAGTCTCCAGAGGTAATTGGTAGCTTGCAGCCTGCAAAGAGATAAATATGGGAATTAAATGAGGACACCGCTCTGTGCAAACACAAAACAGCTGACATTCTCTTCTCCCTTCTTTCCTTCAGGTACCTCCCACAGTAAGTATATGTGTTTCTTAGATTTTGACTGCATGCTTTGTTTTGGCAGATTTTCCAATCGCGTTTACCCAATTAATGCGACATTCAATGTATAGGAGCTCTAATTGTCTATAGTCCTGATTACACTCAATGTATACGAGCATTAATTGTCTATAGTCCTGATTACACTCAATGTATAGGAGCTCTAATTGTCCATAGTCCTGATTACACTCAATGTATAGGAGCATTAATTCTCCATAGTCCTGATTACATTTAATGTTTAGGAGCTCTAATTGTCTATAGTCCTGATTACACTCAATGTATAGGATCATTAATTCTTCATAGTCCTGATTACACTCAATGTATACGAGCATTAATTGTCTATAGTCCTGATTACACTCAATGTATACGAGCATTAATTCTTCATAGTCCTGATTACACTCAATGTATACGAGCATTAATTGTCTATAGTCCTGATTACACTCAATGTATAGGAGCTCTAATTGTCTATAGTCCTGATTACACTCAATGTATAGGAGCTCTAATTGTCCATAGTCCTGATTACACTCAATGTATAGGAGCATTAATTCTCCATAGTCCTGATTACACTCAATGTATACGAGCATTAATTGTCTATAGTCCTGATTACACTCAATATATAGGAGCTCTAATTGTCCATAGTCCTGATTACACTCAATGTATAGGAGCATTAATTCTCCATAGTCCTGATTACACTCAATGTATAGGAGCATTAATTGTCCATAGTCCTGATTACATTTAATGTATAGGAGCTCTAATTGTCTATAGTCCTGATTACACTCAATGTATAGGAGCATTAATTCTTCATAGTCCTGATTACACTCAATGTATAGGAGCATTAATTGTCCATAGTCCTGATTACATTTAATGTATAGGAGCTCTAATTGTCTATAGTCCTGATTAAACTCAATGTATAGGAGCATTAATTGTCTATAGTCCTGATTACACTCAATGTATAGGAGCATTAATTGTCTATAGTCCTGATTACACTCAATGTATAGAAGCATTAATTCTCCATAGTCCTGATTACACTCAATGTATAGGAGCTCTAATTGTCCATAGTCCTGATTACACTCAATGTATAGGAGCTCTAATTGTCCATAGTCCTGATTACACTCAATGTATAAGAGCATTAATTGTCCATAGTCCTGATTACACTCAATGTATAGGAGCTCTAATTGTCCATAGTCCTGATTACACTCAATGTATAAGAGCATTAATTGTCCATAGTCCTGATTACACTCAATGTATAGGAGCTCTAATTGTCCATAGTCCTGATTACACTCAATGTATAAGAGCATTAATTGTCCATAGTCCTGATTACACTCAATGTATAGGAGCTCTAATTGTCCATAGTCCTGATTATACTCAATGTATAAGAGCATTAATTGTCTATAGTCCTGATTACATTCAATGTATAGGAGCATTAATTGTCCATAGTCCTGATTACACTCAATGTATTGGAGCATTAATTGGCCCTCCTAGTGCTGATTTGTGGTTAATGAGGAAAGAACGGTGGGGAGGGGGGAGGGGGTAGCGTGGGACTAATTGGACAGTTCTTTCAAAGAGCCATGTGGCCCCCTTCCGCACTTTATGATGCTGTGATGTGATTCTACTGTGGCTTTTTCCCTTTCCGTGTAAGCTCCAGGTACAGAATGGGAAGCTGCCAGAGGCGTTCTTTAAAAGCCAACAACCAGTAAAACAAAACACAAAGTACACGAACACCAGGGAGGTGTGCGAGACCTACCAGCTGGAACCGGGCACCTACGTCTTGGTGCCCTGCACCTACAATCCCAACGAGCAAGCAGAGTTCATCCTGCGCATCTACTTCCGCAAGAGGGATAACCAAAAGTAATTTAGTCTCTTAATCCTTTTCTTCTTTTTCCGTTTCCCTCTCCTGCTATTTTATTTTACTCCGTGTCGCCTTTACTCGCTGTGTTTTGCTATACTGAGAAACCTTCGATGCAGGCAACTCCAAGGATGAGAAGAGTTGGAAAGGAGAGGCGGGTCCGCTGGTGGTTATTGGCACCAGACGAGCAGCTCAAGAGGTTGGGAATTCGAATCCCGCCATGGCAAATTGGGAAATCAAATTCAATAAATCTGGTGATTGGTGTGCTGACACCATGAATAAATCTGTGGGTGCTGCCAAATTTGACATTAAAATGTGACTGGTTCCCTCACACCCTTCTGGGTAAAAACCCAACTGCTTCTCTAATGCCTTTCAGGGAAGGAAACCTGCCGTCCTTATAAGAACATAAAACATAAGAACATAAAAATTAGGAACAGGAGTAGGACATCTAGCCCCTCGAGCCTGCTCCACCATTCAACAAGATCATGGCTGATCTGGCCGTGGACTCAGCTCCACTTACCCGCCCGCTCCCCATAACCCTTAATTCCCTTATTGGTTAAAAATCTATCTATCTGTGATTTGAATACATTGAATGAGCTAACCTCAACTGCTTCCTTGGGCAGAGAATTCCACAGATTCGCAACCCTCTGGGAGAAGAAATTCCTTCTCAACTCGGTTTTAAATTGGCCCCCCCGTATTTTGAGGCTGTGCCCCCTAGTTCTAGTCTCCCCGACCAGTGGAAACAACCTTTCCGCCTCTATCTTGTATATCCCTTTCATTATTTTAAATGTTTCTATAAGATCACCCCTCATCCTTCTGAACTCCAACGAGTAAAGACCCAGTCTACTCAATCTATCATCATAAGGTAACCCTCTCATCTCCGGAATCAGCCTAGTGAATCGTCTCTGTACCCCCTCCAAAGCCAGTATATCCTTCCTTAAGTAAGGTGACCAGAACTGCACGCAGTACTCCAAGTGCGGCCTCACCAATACCCTATACAGTTGCAGTAGGACCTCCCTGCTTTTGTACTCCATCCCTCTCGCAATGAAGGCCAACATTCCATTCGCCTTCCTGATTACCTGCTGCACCTGCAAACTAACTTTTTGGGATTCATGCACAAGGATCCCGCTGACCTGCGGAGGATGCGTGAGTGCCAGGAGATTTACTCGGCCGCGTCCTCCGCCAGGATCAACTGGGAGAAATGTTCCGGACTCCTGGTGGGTCAGTGGCGGGTGGACTCCCTGCCGGAGGAGCTCAGGCCTTTTGCCTGGAGCACGACCCATCTCCTCTATCTGGGAGTCTACCTTAGCCCCGACGAGGGAGCCTGGCCGGCGAACTGGCAGGAGCTGGAGGCCAAGGTCGCCGCTCGCCTAGGGCGCTGGACAGGACTGCTCCGAGTGCTGTCCTACAGGGGTCGAGCGCTAGTCATAAACCAGCTGGTGGCCGCAATGCTGTGGTACCGGCTGGTCACTTTGACCCCTCCCCCTGCGTTTGTCGCCAAGATACAGAAGAAGCTGGTGGACTTCTTCTGGAACAACAGGAAGCACTGGGTCTCTGCTGCGGTCTTGAGTCTCCCGCTTGAGGAGGGCGGTCAGTCGTTGGTGTGCGTCAGCGCCCAGCTCGCGACTTTCCGTCTTCAGACCCTGCAGAGATACCTTTACGTCGAGCCCCCTCCTAGGTGGTGTGCTCTGGCGAGGTATTTCTTCCGCCAGCAGCGCGACCTCAATTATGACACGCAGCTCCTGTTTGTGAACTTGGGGGGTGCCAGGACCGCCCTCCGGGAGCTGCCTGTCTTTTACAGGGAACTCATCAGGGTCTGGAACAAAGTCTCCACCAAGCGCAGCTCTCCGCCGGCTGGAGTGGCGGCCGTCCTGCAGGAGCCGCTGCTCGGGAATCCGTACCTCCACGGCCAAGGTTTTATGTGGCGGTCGGAAGAGAGGGCTGTGGCTGGTGAGGTGACCAGGGTCAGGGACCTGCTCGATGGCGGAGGAGTGGGCTGGATGGCGCCAGACACGCTGGCGCGGCGCCTAAATTCTGCCAACGTCCGCCACGCGGCCGATGCCATCGAGTCGCTAAAAACAGCTTTGGGCCCTGACTCCGTTAGGTGCATCGAGGAGGCTCAAGCACGTGGGGAGATCCCGTCCGAACTGACCCCCGTCCGGACGGAATTCCTCATTGGCGCCAAACCCCGGAACCTCCCTCGGGGGCCGGCGCCTCACAACTTGAGCCGCCTCGGGGAAATCCCCTCCGTGCCTTTCAGTTCCGCGCGGAGGGGTTTCCTGTACGGGCTGCTCCTGCACACCCTCAACTTTGCCATCCTCGCCGGCCGTCCGGACACGCCATGGCGTACCATCTTGCCGTCCGGAGGAGGCGGGGATCCCCGATGGAGGGCACTCTACGCAGGGGTCCTCCCACTATTCATCGGGGACTTGGCCTGGAGGGTGGTGCACGGAGCAGTGCCGTGCAACAAATTTTTAAGCCGGTTCACGGACTCCCAGGCCGCCTGCAATTTCTGCGGTCTGGAGGAGTCCGTGTTCCATGTTTTTATTGAGTGCACAAGGTTGCAGCTCCTGTTCCATTATTTGAAGGGGCTGCTCCTGAAATTCTGGCTGCACTTCAGTCCCACTCTCCTGATCTTTGGGCACCCTGTGCGGAGGGGAGTGGGTAGGTCCGAGGGCCTCCTCGTAGGACTGCTCCTGGGCACGGCCAAGGGTGCCATCAGCCGGTCCAGGCAGTGGGCGGTCGAGGGGGTCGTTCAACCTGACTGCCTGCCTCTCTTCCGCTCTTACATCCGGTCCAGGGTGTCCTTGGAGATGGAGCACGCGGTGTCCACCGGTACGCTCGCGGCCTTCCGCGAGAGGTGGGCACCGGAGGGACTGGAGTGCATCATCACGCCCGGCAACCAAATTTTAATTTGATTTTACGTTTTAAAGTTTAATTTGTTTTCATTGCCGGTGCTTTTAGTGTCCCCCTCCCCTTTTATAGGGGGCACTGGAAAAATTTGATTTTAGCGCCCCAAAAAAACCAAAAAAAAAAAAAATTTAAAAAAAAAGGGGCCTTGAAAATGTCTGCTGTGTCACCCAGGTCGGGTGGCATGGTTTTAATGTTTATGTTTTTGCAGGTAAACTCAAAAGAGTTTCATGCACAAGGACCCCCAGGTCCCTCTGCACCTCAGCATGTTGTAATTTCTCCTTTCCCTGTCCGGGCCTATATGTGATTCCAGTCCCACACCATCGTGGTTGACTCTTAATTGCCCTCTGAAGGGATTCAGCAAGCCACTCCGTTGCATCAAACTGCTACAAACACGGCCTGTTTAAACCACCACCACCGTCTCAAGGGCGACTCGGGAGCGAGCAATAAATGTTGGCCTTGCCAGCGAGGCCCACATCCCAAGAAGGAATGAGGCCCAACATTTCAGGTGGGCTGGAACCTAAACAATATATTCACTCCCGATCAGAAGTGGGCTCGAGCTCCCCCTTTCTCTGTGTAAAACAATTTGATAAAAATTTGTAGTTTAAAACCATAAATATAACATGTCTCTCTATCTCTTTTCTTGCAGAGATACGAATTCCAACTCTAATCTTCAGAATCCTACGGTACCCATCAGCTTCTTATCCAGACACATTGAAAAATAACAAACTTTCTTTGTTTAAAATGTTTTAAATTCATTCAGGGAATGTGGGCCTTGCTGGCGAGGCCACCGTTTATTGCCCATCTCGAATTGCCCTTCAGAAGGTGGTGGTGAGCTGCCTACTTAAACCGCTGCAGTCCCTGAGGTGAAGGTAGTCCCACGGTGCTGTGAGGGAGGCAGTGCCGGGATTTAGGTGGAGGAAGTGATGCCAGAGCATGTGGGTGAAATGGCTTTAATCCTGGGGGAAGTGGGTTGTGGGGCACAGCAAGTGGCTGGGGGCAAAGGTCAGCCTTGCACAAGTTCTGTCCCGCTTGCGCTGATGGCTGACAGCTACCCACTGTCCAGTTTCTCAACTTGGCAGAAGGCAACATTCTCACCCGCCCCCCGCCCCCCCCCCCCCCCCCCCCCAGCAACGGGGCGACCTCGGAGAAAGTGGGCCCTCTCCTAACTCCTAGCAGGGTAGCAGGGTGTGAGGCCTGGGTGTCCATCGTTCCCCTCCTCCATCCTCATTAGGGACATTCGGCGGCCCAGGAACACTGATAGTGGGGGAAAGGATGCGGCAAATATTGAGTGAAAAGACGATGTGTGGGGACGTGCAGCCTTTTTTAAATAGATCTCTCTCTCTTTCTCTCTCTCAGCCAGAACTGAGCAGACAGGATGACAATTCTTGGGAACGGATTTTCGATAAATATGCCCAGGTGAGCGTTGCCAAGGGACCCTCTGTTACTGTTTTGTGCGAGAAATGGAGAGAGTTCGGCCTGTCCACAAACACTCGGCCTGCTGGCGAGGGAGCCGGCAAGATCTGAGCAGCTGGGTAGCTCGGAGATATTACTGGAGACCCAACTGGCAGGGTCTCGCAGTCCCGTGACACTGCATCCCCTCCCCCACATTCCCCTCCCCCCCCCCCACATCCCCCCCACATACCCCCCACATCACCCTCACTCCCCCCCCCACCACATCCCTCTCCCCCTCCCCCGCACATCCCCCTCCCCCCCACATCCCCTTCACCCCCCCCACCACATCCCTCTCCCCCCCCCACATCCCCCTCACCCCCCCCCACCACATCCCTCTCCCCCTCCCCCCACATCCCCCTCACCCCCCACATCCCCCTCACCCCCCCACCACATCCCCCTCACCCCCCCACATCCCCTCACACCCACATCCCCCTCACACCCACATCCCCCTCACCCCCCCAATCCCCCACATCCTCCTCCCCCTCTCCCCACATCCCCCCCCACATCCCCACCCCCCCCCACATCCCCCTCACCCCCCCCACATCCCCACCCCCCCCACATCCCCCTCACCCCCCCCCACATCCCCACCCCCCCACCACACCCCCCTCACCCCCCACATCCCCTCACACCCACATCCCCCTCACACCCACATCCCCCTCATCCCCCCAATCCCCCACATCCCCCTCCCCCTCTCCCCACATCCCCACCCCCCCCCACATCCCCCTCACCCCCCCCACATCCCCCTCCCCCCCCCACATCCCCTCCCCCCACATCCCTCCCCCCCCCACATCCCCCTCACCCCCCCACATCCCGCTCGACCCCCATTACCCCTCGTTCCCACGTCCTCACGTCCCCACTCCCGACATCGCCCTTGTCCCATCACCTCCCCCCTTAACCAGGTGACGTTCTGTGCACAATTCCAGTTCACCGATTCTCTTTGTCTCTTCACAGACTCCCCGGTGGCCAATGCGGCACTCCAGCTCGTTGGACAGCTGGAACCTCCCTCTGTCCCCTGACCCTCTGTCCCCCGACCCTCTGTCCCCCTCAATGGAGGTAAGCTGGTTTCCATTCTTGTCCAATATGTGGCCGTGTGTTATTTTGCAGTTAAATACAACGACCAATTTGCATACAACAGCAGTGAGATAAATGACCAGTTAATCAGCTTTTATTTTGGGTGATGGTGATCAATGTTCCCTCTAAATTTTTTATGTGGCCCGCCCGGCCCTTTAACGGGCTGCGTGGGTAATTCAAAACTCCACACGGGTGCAGTTTTCCCATTTAAAAGCCGGCTGTGCGGGACAGGCAGAGCGCTGGGCGACTGTGAGCTTGAAGCGAGCTTTGGTGGTGATTGAGGGTTCAGTGTTGGCCAGGACCCCTCCGTCAAATAGTGCCATGAAATCTTTTGCAGCCACCCAAACCGGGCCTCACTTTAACATCCCATCCGTAATTTCTCGGTGTCAGCCCAAATTGTGTGCTCGAGCCCTGGAGTGGGGCTTGAAGTCATGGTCTTCTATTCCGGGGGCAAGAAGGCACCCACCGAGCCAAGGCTGACACTAAGGTGGAGGGCAGGGATTGCGGTGGGCGGGAGGGGCGGCGGGGGGTGGGGGGGGGTACTTGGATCAGGTCTACAATGGACTAGTCACAGAATAAAGCTCCCTTTACTCTGGCCCAACAATGTGTCTGAGCCCTAACTTCAGAAGGGCCCGGGAGCAATATTTCCATTTCCCCCGCCAAGATAAAATTCCTGATTTGGTGCCACGTTATTGGCAGTTTTGTGCCCGAGGCTCACACCCATGCCAAAGATTGGGTTGGCACTGTACCCCCAAGCTCAGACCCTATCAATGTGAGCTAGACTGAAGCGTACCAGGGCAAGTCGGGCCCCTGGATGAAAGGTCAGTGTTGCACCTCACTGCAGCATTCCTTCCTACAAAAGTTGGAATTCCTCTTCTAACTTGGGTGGGGATGGATGGATTCTGTGGGATCCACTCCCAAGCAATGACAAGAGGGAACAGCCTCATTCATTTTTCTCTGGGAGGTGTAGGGTACAAGGCTCCTCTCGAGAACACAAACATAGGAATTGCAAAACAAAGGAAAGTCCATCTAGTTCGCCTGCCACCATCCTGGTAATCGTTTGATGCAATAATAATGCAGTTATTGACTAATCACAGCAATCGATCACGAACAGTCACGCGCTGTCCAAATTCTCCACTTGTCCAATCATCCACTTTAAAACCGGCCGCACCAGGAACACAGGACGTAGTGTCCAATCTCACCTGACGTTCTGCTTCCTTTCCAGCCATTTCTATCCTTGGGGAAAATGCATCATAACAGCTGGTCAGAGGGGCTACCTGTCCCCATGTCCCCCACTTCACCCACTCCAAAGGTAAGTTCATCTTCCTGTTCCCTGTCCCCTCCCCCACAGTGGGATTGACTGGATACAGGAACAATTTAACTGTTGACGTTGGATACTTGTGAGTCAGTGACTCAATCACACCACAGGCAGCTGGTGTCACCGGGTTAATTATTTCCTGCAAATTTAATATGTCCTTACTATACAAATGCACATGAGGCCCATACTAGAGAGAAGGTCACTCTGTGACCAGTCCTTTATTAGCCAGCACTGAAGTGATGAAGGTGGGTGGAGCTTCCCCGCTTATACCTGAAAGTCCAGGTTAGGAGTGTCTCCCACAAGTTCACCACCTAGTGGTCATTGTTCTCACGATGTACAACTGAGGTCAATTTATACATGGGTTACAGTAACAGCTGAATACATGACAAAATCCTCAGTCCACCTCAGTTCTTCCACAGGCCCCTGAGATGCCATGATTCTACGTCTTCTAGAAAGAGGCTTTAGATGGATCACAAGTAGTACAGGTCCTTACAACTGGCAAAGCCATAGAGGGCTACTTCCAAACCCAGCCCAGAGTGTGTGACCCACTGTACCACATGGTCCCAGAGGGGAAAGGTCAGAGTGTGACCCACTGTACCACATGGTCCCAGAGGGGAAAGGTCAGAGTGTGACCCACTATAACACATGGTCCCAGCGGAGAAAGGTCAGTGTGTGACCCACTGTACCACATAGTCCCAGAGGGGAAAGGTCAGAGTGTGACCCACTGTACCACATGGTCCCAGAGGAGAAAGGTCAGAGTGTGACCCACTGTACCACATGGTCCCAGAGGGGAAAGGTCAGAGTGTGACCCACTGTACCACATGGTCCCAGAGGGGAAAGGTCAGTGTGTGACCCACTGTACCACATGGTCCCAGAGGGGAAAGGTCAGAGTGTGACCCACTGTACCACATAGTCCCAGAGGGGAAAGGTCAGAGTGTGACCCACTATAACACATGGTCCCAGCGGAGAAAGGTCAGTGTGTGACCCACTGTACCACATGGTCCCAGAGGAGAAAGGGTAGTATTCGAAATCTGGGACAATAGTAACCATTCCTAGCTGAACAATGCCGTCTCTTTAAACCGCAGAACCCAGAGATTGACGCCGCTGGATTACAGATGATCTTAAACAAAGTCTTTCTGGAAGGTTAGTAACTAGCTCCAGATCTGATGAGTGGTTCCATCTGCAGTGTGGAGCTGTGTCTCCTCCTCCTGCTGCTGTGTGTCTGCAGCAATCTCCGTTCGTACTGAGCCCCCATTCTTTGTTTTCATTATCACAGACCAGAAGCGATTGGAAGGCTTCAGCCTGGATAACTGCAGAGGGATTGTGCTGCTAATGGACGTATCCTTAAACTCCACTCTCCCCGGCATGATAGTCACCCGACATTGTAGTTTATGACCTCAGCCTCTCTTGTTGTTTTTATGTCCTACCTCTCTGTATAGATCGATCCTTGTGTTTCAATGTCGCCCCTGCCACCTGTCCACGTGTTTCAATGGGGATTAATTCCTACTGTTTATGCCTAGTTCCAGGGTTTCCGCTGCTCTTGAGCTGAACTCATTGGAAACGAGTGGGAGCACTATCGCTGGAATGCACCCCCACCCCCCCATCCCCCGACATTGCTGTGTCTCCCCACATTCTTCCCCAAGCCTCCCTGTGCATCTTCATCTCTCCCCTGCCTTCCTTTATGCAACCCTGTGTCTTCCTGTCGCTCCGCCCCTCCACATGACTTGGCTGGAAGCACCCTTGCTGACCCAGGCTGGCACTGAGGGAGTGCTGCACTGTCAGGTGGGACATCAACCAAGGAGCACAAAATGACCGGCACATTGTCAAACCAGTTGAGGAAGGAAAGCTGTCTGAAAGTGTCTTCGTCGCTGTGTGGAGCAGAAGCTAATGGGTGTTGTCCTTTTGTAGGCAGCTTCCTTGGAGAAGGAGTAAACTGTGTGACCAGAGGGGTCTGATCTGCTGGCAGTGTTCGGCAGTCCGCCATCCTATCGGAGAGACCTGAGACTGGATAGGGAAGGGGGTGGAGGGGGGAGAGATAGACCTGAGACTGGGGCGGGGGAGGGGAGGAGGAGATAGACCTGAGACTGAGGGAGGTGGGGGGGGGGAGAGACCTGAGACTGGGGGAGGGGGGGGAGAGACCTGAGACTGGGGGAGGGGGGGGAGCGAGACCTGAGACTGGGGGAGGGGGGAGAGACCTGAGACTGGGGGAGGGGGGAGAGAGACCTGAGACTGGGGGGAGGGGGGGGGGAGGAGACCTGAGACTGGGGGAGGGGGGGGGAGAGACCTGAGACTGGGGGAGGGGGGGGTGAGAGACCTGAGACTGGGGAGAGGGGGGGGAGAGACCTGAGACTGGGGTGGGGAGGAGATAGACCTGAGACTGGGGGAGGGGGGGAGAGACCTGAGACTGGGGGAGGAGGGGAGAGACCTGAGACTGGGGGAGGGGGGGGAAGAGACCTGAGACTGGGGGGGGGGGGAGAGACCTGAGACTGGGGGAGGGTGGGGGGAGAGACCTGAGACTGGGGGAGGGGGGAGAGACCTGAGACTGGGGGAGGGGGGGGAGAGACCTGAGACTGGGGGAGGGGGAGAGACCTGAGACTGGGGGGAGGGGGGGGGGGGGAGAGACCTGAGACTGGGGGAGGGTGGGGGGAGAGACCTGAGACTGGGGGAGGGGGGGGGGTGAGAGACCTGAGACTGGGGGAGAGGGGGGAGAGACCTGAGACTGGGGTGGGGGAGGAGATAGACCTGAGACTGGGGGAGGGGGGGGGGAAGACCTGAGACTGGGGGAGGAGGGGGAGAGACCTGAGACTGGGGGAGGGGGGGGGGAGAGAGACCTGAGACTGGGGGGGGGGGGGGAGAGACCTGAGACTGGGGGAGGTGGGGGGAGAGACCTGAGACTGGGGGAGGGGGGGAGAGACCTGAGACTGGGGGAGGGGGGGGAGAGACCTGAGACTGGGGGAGGGGGGAGAGACCTGAGACTGGGGGAGGGGGGGGGGGAGAGACCTGAGACTGGGGGAGGGTGGGGGGAGAGACCTGAGACTGGGGGAGGGGGGGGGAGAGACCTGAGACTGGGGGAGGGGGGGGGGAGAGACCTGAGACTGAGGGGGGGGGGGGGAGAGACCTGAGACTGGGGGAGGGGGGGGGAGAGACCTGAGACTGGGGGAGGGGGGGGGAGAGAGACCTGAGACTGGGGGAGGGGGGAGATACCTGAGACTGGGGGGGGGGGGAGAGACCTGAGACTGGGGGAGGGGTGGGGGGGAGAGACCTGAGACTGGGGGAGCGTAGGGGGAGAGACCTGAGACTGGGGGAGGGGGGAGAGACCTGAGACTGGGGGGGGGGGGGGAGAGACCTGAGACTGGGGGAGGGGGGAGAGACCTGAGACTGGGGCGGGGGGGGGGGGGGGGAGACCTGAGACTGAGGGAGGGGGGGGGGGAGAGATCTGAGACTGGGGGAGGGTGGGGGGAGAGACCTGAGACTGGGGGAGGGGGGAGAGACCTGAGACTGGGGGAGGGGGTGGGGGAGAGACCTGAGACTGGGGGAGGTGGGGAGAGGAGATAGACCTGAGACTGGGGGAGGGGGGAGAGACCTGAGACTGGGGGAGGGGTGAGAGACCTGAGACTGGGGGAGGGGGGGGAGAGAGACCTGAGACTGGGGGAGGGGGGAGAGACCTGAGACTGGGGGAGGGGGGGGGAGAGACCTGAGACTGGGGGAGAGACCTGAGACTGGGGGAGGGGGGAAAGACCTGAGACTGGGGGAGGGGGGGGGAGAGACCTGAGACTGGGGGAGGGGGGAGAGACCTGAATCTGGGGGAGGGCGGGGAGAGACCTGAGACTGGGGAATAGGGGGGGGGAGAGACCTGAGACTGGGGGAGGGGGGGGGAGAGACCTGAGATTGGGGGAGGGGGGGGAGAGGAGATAGACCTGAGACTGGGGGAGGGGGGAGAGACCTGAGACTGGGGGAGGGGGGAGAGACCTGAGACTGGGGGAGGGGCGGGGAGAGACCTGAGACTGGGGAGGGTGGGGGGAGAGACCTGAGACTGGGGGAGTGGGGGGGGAGAGACCCGAGACTGGGGGAGGGGGGGGAGAGACCTGAGACTGGGGGAGGGGGGGGGGAGAGACCTGAGACTGGGGGAGGGGGCGGGGGAGAGACCTGAGCCTGGGGGAGGCGGGGGGAGAGACCTGAGACTGGGGGAGGGGGGGGGGAAGTGACCTGAGACTGGGGGAGGGGGGGGAGAGACCTGAGACTGGGGGAGGGTGGGGGGAGAGGCCTGAGACTGGGGGAGGGGGGAGAGACCTGAGACTGGGGGAGGGGGTTGGGAGAGACCTGAGACTGGGGGAGGGGGGAGAGACCTGAGACTGGGGGAGGAGGGGGGTGAGACCTGAGACTGGGGGAGGGGGGAGAGACCTGAGACTGGGGGAGGAGGGGGGTGAGACCTGAGACTGGGGGAGGGGGGAGAGACCTGAGACTGGGGGGAGGGGGGGGGGGATAGACCTGATAAGGGGGGGGGGGAGGGAGGAGATAGACCTGAGACTACAGGGGGGAGGGGGGGAGATAGACCTGATACTGGAGGGGGTGGGGGGGTGGGGGAGAGACCTGAGACTGGGGTGGGGGGGGGGGGGAGGAGATAGACCTGAGACTCGAGAGGGGAGAGACCTGAGACTGTGGGGGGGTGGGGGTGGAGGCGGGGGGGGAGATAGACCTGAGACTGCAGGGGCGGGGGTGGGGGGGAGAGACCTGAGACTGGGGGGGTGTGGGGGAGATAGACCTGAGACTGCAGGGTGGGGGGAGAAACCTGAGACTGCAGGGGGGAGGGGGGGAGAGACCTGAGACTGGAGGGGTGATGGGGGAGAGACCTGAGGCTGTGGGGGGTGGGGGCGAGGGGGGGAGCAATAGACCCGAGACTGCAGGGGTGGGGTGGGGAGAGACCTGAGACTGGGGGGGGAGGGGGGGGAATAGACCTGAGACTGCAGGGGGGGCGGAGTGGGTGGAGATAGACCTGATACTGGAGGGGTGAGGGTGGAGAGACCTGATACTGGAGTGGTGAGGGGGAAGAGACCTGAAACTGGGGCGGGGGGGGAGGGGGGAGGAGATAGACCTGAGACTGCAGGGGTGAGGGGGGGAGAGACCTGAGACTGGGGGGGAGGCGGGGGGGAGATAGACCTGATACTGGAGGGGTGAGGGTCGAGAGACCTGATACTGGAGAGGTGAGGTGGGAGAGACCTGAGACTGGGGGTGAGGGGGGGGAGATAGACCTGATACTGGAGGGGTGAGGGTCGAGAGACCTGATACTGGAGAGGTGAGGTGGGAGAGACCTGAGACTGGGGGTGAGGGGGGGGAGATAGACCTGATACTGGAGGGGTGAGGGTGAAGAGACCTGAGACTGGCGGGGGGGGGGGGGGGGGGGAGACCTGAGACTGTGGTGGGGGGAGGAGATAGACCTGATACTGGAGGGGGGGGGGGGGGGGAGAGACCTGAGACTGGGGGGACGGAACCTGAGACTGCAGGGGTTGGGTGGGAGAGACTTGAGACTGGCGGGGATGTAGACCTGAGACGGGGGGCAGGGGGAAGGCTATACCTGAGACTGCAGGGGTCGGGGCGGGGGTGGGTGTAGACCTGAGACTTGGGGCAGGCGGGGGGTAGACCTGAGACTGCAAGGGTGTGGAGGGGTGGAGCTGAGGGTGGGGGTAGACCTGAGACTGGCGGGGGAGACTGGAGGTAGACCTGACATTGGGGTTTGAGATGCCACCCATTCGCGATGAGCTGGACAAGCAATGAAAGGCTCTCCCCTGGTAATCTGCAGACATTAATTTGTTGAACTTCAGCAGTGCCTGTTTGGGGTTCCTTTTGCCTTGGCTCTTGCCAATCTGCCCTCGGTTCTCTCGGCTCTGGTATGTGCGGTGTGTCATGGCGAGCAGTGAGTGTGCCCTCCACAATGAACAAACACAAACTCCAGCTGTGTGAGGTTATCGGTGGTTTGGAGACACATACCAGGTGAATGGGTATGCACTGACCTCAGACACCCTGGGCGAGATCTTGCCTTTCTGCGATTGGGTAAGGCAGGTGATAGCAAGTCGGCCAGCCTTCAATGGAAATAAAAACCAGGAGAGATGTAAAACGGGCGGTAGATTCGCTATCACCCACTTTACAACATCGCACAGAGTCAAGATCTATCTGGTCTTCCTTCAAACTCCTTCCTACAGCCACGGGCTCCTGTCTCTTTAGATACTAACCTGTGAGAGACATAATTTTACCTCAGGCCCGGCAGCCAGCAGCACAAATGCCTGACAAATCGCAGCACAATCCACACTCGTGTTTTACACACATTGATCGGCATGTTGAGACTTAACTGGTGACACAGTTCAGTGGAACGGGAAAACTCAACAAGCACGATTTCAGACGCCTATGGAATAAACTTGCGATTTTTAAGGTACGATGAAGCACAAAGAAAAGGTTCACAAGGCGTGTTTGTTAATGACTGACTGATGGATGTACTCTATTCTTATCCATCGCCCGATCTGCCATAATCCATGACCCTTGACCTTGGCCAGTCCACTTGCGACCTCGTAGCCTATGTCGTGTATCTCTGGAGTTCTGTGACACTGTGCACTGTTAATTGCTTTGGGCATTACCATAACCTTTGACACCCCGACTATCTTAATTTTCTCTCAGATTGCTTGGGATGGGAGTGGTTATGGTATTGGACTAGCAACCAGGAATTCAAATCCCATTGATCGTTAACCTTGGACATTTATCTGGAAAATGACCATGAAAACTGCCAGAGTGGCTTCAAAACCCAGCTGGTTCAGTGATGCCTGTCAGGGAAGGGGACCAGCCACCCCTATCTGATCTGGTCCTCAGGGCGACTAGAGGTGGCCAATAAATGCTATTTCGCCCAGTGCCACTCGTATTCTGAGAATAAATTAAACAAAGACTGTCTTTTCAATGCCCTCAGGGGTGGGTTCCCTAGGGCCCACTTCCTTCCTTATATCGATGACGTCCTCTGCTCATCAGTCAACCCTGTCCAATCATTTCATGACGTTTCCTTGTCTGAGCACACGCAACATCCAGTCCTCTTGTAGGGCAATGGCTGAATCACACCTTGAGCCCCTTCACATAGAACATAAGAAATAGGAGCAGGAGTAGGCCATACGGCCCCTCGAGCCTGCTCCGCCATTCAATAAGGTCATGGCTGATCTGATCATGGACTCAGCTCCATTTCCCTGCCCACTCCCCATAATCCCTTATCTCCTTATCGTTTAAGAAACTGTCTATTTCTGTCTTAAATTTATTCAATGTCCCAGCCTCCACAGCTCTCTGAGGCAGCGAATTCCACAGATTTACAACCCTCTGAGAGAAGAAATTTCTCCTCATCTCAGTTTTAAATGGGCGGCCCCTTATTCTAAGATCGTGCCCTCTAGTTCTAGTCTCCCCCATCAGTGGAAACATCCTCTCTGCATCCATCTTGCCAAGCCCTCTCATAGTCTTATATGTTTCGATAAGATCACCTCTCATTCTTCTGAATTCCAATGAGTAGAGGCCCAACCTACTCAACCTTTCCTCATAAGTCAACTCATTCATCTGCCACATGGGACCAGTTCCATATTCGTGGGGGGTGGTACCAGGGCCAGTAGTGACGTTAGAGGGGTGCACACCCAACGGGACGGGCAGGAAGTCGAACGTTCTTTGGGAGGCTGCCACAGGCCGGAAGGGCCGACAAATTACAAGTTCGCCCGCCCTGTTCAGTGACTCTCTTTGCTGGTGGACCTCCAATTCTATCTGGGCTTGTGAAACCCTGTACCTATGTCCTTCCAACGACCACATTGCTGGGATAGGGTGGGTATTCCGTGGGAGCCCGCAAATTCCAGCAGAAACACCCCAAATCGAGGCGCGACTGGAGTGGGGGAGGGCCACGGAAGAAGTACCCAGCCCAGCCTCCATTCGAATTTGCCCGTGGAACTGCACCCCAAATTCCAGCCCCGAGACTCCTGGGACACCTGACTTTCACCCAAAGGCGGAGCAGAATGTTCCCGGCCCTTGTTTCTTTTGGTTAAAATCAGTCAAAGTTCACAGTCCTAATTGTTACCCAGCGTCCCATACACCCCCCCCGCCCCCAACCCCCACCGCCCTTGGCGGAGGTTGCACACTATGGTGGGTGAGGACTGAACCAGGATTGGCTACGGCGGCTCCCCAAGGCCAAATAGCCCGCTGGCGCAGTCCAGACTCATACCTGAGGCATGGCCACTTGGCAGAAATAGTCAAGATGGTAGGAGGAGAGTAAAAGAGAGAAAAGTGGCCCTCCGCCAGGGCAGTGCGGCCTCTGTGCTCACAGGAGCAAACTTCTCCGAGTCGTTACATTCAGGATGAAGCTGGCTGCCTCTCGGCTGGCACTTCCATAAGGAGCTCTTCCCTTTTATTCATGGGAATCTCCAGCCATCCTTTGCCCTTCCTCTCCCAAATCTCCTCAGTCCCACTGTTCAAGTTCCCCTGGTTTCATCAGTTGGTGCATTTTTAGCCCCAGCTACAAGTTAACCACAAGTTAACTGTTTTAAACCATCATTACCTATCCACCACCCCTGCTCTCTGCTTCTCAAATTTGGTTTCCAAATTCCTGAACTTCTCTGGACATCAAGACTATGCTTCTGCACTGGACGACACTGGATTACGTTACTACCCTACTGCACTGGATTACACAATTATCCTTCTGCATTGGACGACACTGGATTACGTTACTACCCTACTGCACTGGATTACACAATTATCCTTCTGTACTGGACTACACTGGATTACACTTCGGCACTGGATTACATTACTACCCTACTGCACTGGATTACACAATTACCCTCCTGCACTGGACTACACTGGATTACACTTCGGCACTGGATTACATTACTACCCTTCTGCACTGGATTACACAATTACCCTCCTGCACTGGACTACACTATAAGACTCATTTGCTATGTCAAAAATTTGCTGTTAAAAATGTATCTTCCTCACAGTGGCTATTTCTCTGCTGCGCTGGGTGCCTCGTTCGACTGTTTTTTCTGCTTTGTTGCTCGCTGGCTTGTGTGGTTTTAGAAACATAGAAAATAGGAGCAGTAGTAGGCCATTCGGCCCTTCGAATCTGTACCACCATTCAATATGATCATGGCTGATCCTTTATCTCAACACCATATTCCCGCTTTTCCCCCATACTCCTTGATGCCTTTTGTTTCTAGAAATCTATCTATCCCCCGTGTTTTACATGTTCTCCGCTGCTTCTGCTCTACCGTGACCCCCAACTTCGCCTCAACTCCACCATCATCTTTCTGCACCGCAGAATTCGCATTACCCCGGCAATAACCTCCACCCTCCAATTCTTTACCCTTCAATCAGCTTCTGGACTTCACCCGCCTGCTACACCTGACTCCAAACTTGGACAGCAGTTCGTCGAAGCTTCATGCCGACTCCATCCTACCCATGTCAACTTTTTCCCTCCACGGGACCTCCGACTTTAACTCTGGACTCTTTACTATTGTCATCAACCTATTCCCTGTCACTACCAGGAAATATGCATCTCTATAATTGCTATGTAACCGGGCCTACCTAACTTGAGTTTTCCCTGTGTCCATTTGCGTGCACAGTTTGGCTGCTGCTTCGGACCTGGGCCATTCACTTGTATTTCCACACCTTTCTCCCCCTTTTTCTTTTTCTCTCGATCGCTCCCTGACCGGTCTCTCCTGTCATCCTGCCTCCTTTCATCTCTCCTATCTCGGATAGGCTGTCCTCCCAAATCCCTACCCCAACCCTTCATTTCTCTTTGACCTTCCTACTCTCCTGCCGCTGTCCCAGGTTCGACTCCCTGTTAGATAATCCTGCAGCTTCCCTCTGTGCCTCTCTTGGCAACCTCTGCAGGGCCTATCGTGGCACTCATCGCTGTCTCCTCACGAGCAGCAACCCCAACTGTCCAATCCTACTCTCTCACTGAACTTGCCACCCAGCTTGCCTGGGGAGGGGGGGGTGCTAACCTTGCCAAATCTCCTCCCCGTCCAACTCGCCCCTCCAAGCACTGGCCCTGTGTACGCTGGCAGTGTAACAGCCATTACCGACCCTCTCTGTATCTCCCTCCAGAACATCCCTTCGCTTGCGAACAAGGCCCTCGCCATCCATGAGCTTATCGTGGATGATTGCATCGATATCATGGTCCTGTCGGAAACATCAGGCTCACATCACCAAATCACACCTTGGTCTGGCCCTCTACTCCTCCAGCACTTTCTCCTCCTTTGAACATCTCGCCTTATTCCACCCCCTCACCTCTCATTTAAAATTCTCATCCTCTACCGCCCATCCAAATACCATAAACATTTTATCACCGAGATATCCTCACTGCTTTCCTCCCTCAGCCTCTGCACCAGGCGGTTTCTCATCTTCGGTGATTTCAACATCCATCTCAATTCATCATGCTCGCTCTCCTCTGAGTTCAGTAACCTCCTGTCCTCCCTTAATATCTCCCTCCATGTAAACTCCCCAACCCATATTCATGGCCTTACCATCTCTCGTGGTCTCACACCTGTGTCAGTCACAGATCTCTGACCACTTCCTCATATCGCTCACCACCCCCATTTCCCCTCCCCCCCCCCCCTCCCACCCAACTTCTTTCTATGTCCGCCCCCAGAAAAACTCTCTCCAGGCTCTCTTACAACTGCACCTATCAACTCCCAACTCCCAGCCTTTTGCCCTCCATTCACCATGACATATCTGCAGCTACTGATCTGCTCAATTACATCCTCACCACCACGTTTGATGCCCTAGTCCCTGTTAAAAACAACTACTCTGTCTCACCCTGGCCATTCCCCCGGTACAGCCCTGATCTTTGCTCCTTAACGCCAAGTGACACGGACTTGAACGGATATGGCGGACAACTGGTTTAGCCATTCACTACCAGACCTGGCTGGAACACATAAAGCATTATCGTGACTTGCTTTTGTCTGCCATAAATGCTCACTATTCCAGAATCATTCTGGAATGCAAAGATAAACCTATGGCTATTATTAAAACCCTCTCCCCTGTCTCCTCCACACTCACCTCTGACAATAAGTGTGAGGAGCTCATGGCCTTTTTTGTCTCTAAGATTGAGACCATCCGTTCCACCGCCTCTGCCTCTTCCCCTCATTCCCCTAGCCAACCGGGCCAAACTTCCTCTAAGGATTCCCCCCTGCCCTAGCCCTGACCTCACAACCTTCTCCAGTTTCTCTCCGATCTCCCCTCGTGCCCTTTCCGAGCTCATCCGGTCCAGGAGACCCACTTCCTGCTCCCTTGACCATATTCCCACCAAACTGCTGACCACCCAACTTACCTTTTTTGGCTCTCATGTTAGCTGACATTGTTAATGGTTCACTCTCTTCAGTTACTTTCCCCCTCGCCCTCAAATCTGCCATCATCACCCTCCCTTCAAAAAGCCAACCCTTGACCCCTCCGTCCTTGTAAATTACTGCCGCATCTCCAAACCTCCCTTTCCTCTCCAAAGTCCTTGAACGTGTTGTTGCCTCCCAAGTCCATGCCCATCTTTCCTGCAACTCCCATGTTTGAATCCCTCCAATCCGGTTTCTGACCCTGCCACAGAACCGAAACGGCTTTCATCAAAGTCACAAATGACATCCTTCGTGACTGTGACAAAGGCAAACTATCCCTCTTCGGTCTGCAGCCTTTGACACAGTTGCCCATTCCATCCTCCTCCAACGTTTCTCCACCTTCGTCCAGCTGGGTGGGACTGCACTCGCTGGTTCCATTCTTACCTATCTAACCGTAGCCAGAGAATCACCTGCAATGGCTTCTCTTCCCGCCCCACATCGTTACCTCTGGTGTCCCCCAAGGCTCTATCCTTGGCTCCCTCCTATTTCTCATCTACATGTTGCCCCTTGACGACATAATCCGGAAACATACCATCAGTTTCCACATGTACGCTGATTGCGCCCAGCTCTACCTCGCCATCACATCTCTCGACCCCTCCACAGTCTCTAATTTATCAGACCGCTTGTCCAACATCTACTACTGGATGAGCAGACATTTCCACCAACGAAATATTGGGAAGATTGAAGCCATTGTTTTCGGTCCCCACCACAAACTCCGTTCCCTAGCCACTGACTCAGTCCCTCTCCCCAACCTCTGTCTGAGGCTGAACCACACTGTTCACAACCTATGTGTCATATTTGACCCTGAAATCCGCTTCCGGACATATATCAGCGGTATAACTAAGACTAGCTATTTCCATCTCCGTAACATCGCCCATCTCTGCCCCTGCCTCAGCTCATCCACTGCTGAAACCCTCATCCATGCCTTTGTTACCTCTAGACTTGACTACTCTGACACACTCCTGGCTGGCCTCCCACATTCTACCCTATGTAAACTAGAGGTCATCCACAACTCGGCTGCCCGTGTCCTAACTTGCACCAAGTCACGATCACCCATCACTCCTGTGCTCGCTGACCTACATTGGCTCCCGGTTAAGCAATGCCTCGATTTCACAATTCTCATCCTTGATTTCAAATCCCTCCATGGCCTCGCCCCTCCCTATTTCTATAATCTCCTCCAGCCCCACAAGCCCCCGTGATGTCTGCACTCCTCTAATTCTGCCCTCTTGAGCGCCCCTGATTATAATCGCTCAACCATTGGTGGCTGTGCCTTCTGTTGCCTAGGCCCTAAGCTCTGGAACTCCCTCCCTAAACCTCTCCACCTCCCTATTTCTCTTTCCTCTTTTAAGACGCTGCTTAAAACCTCCCTCGTCATCTGCCCTAATTTCTTCTTATGTGGCTCGGTGTCAATAACACTCCTGTGAGACGCCCTGAGATGTTTTACTAGGTTAAAGGTGCTATATAAATGCAAATTGCTGTTGTGTCAGGATCTCTTCCACAAGAGGGACGTGGATGACTCGGGGTTTCTGGATCTGATACAGCTGTCTGACAGCTTTCAGGAAGTTGGTAAGTACTACGCTTATTCCTTGCAATCTGAGATTTCCAATTATGCCAGTAGGATTGGCCATCGGGAGCTTGAGTTACAGGGACAGGTTAATCAAGTTAGGCATGTCTTCTCTGGAGCAAAGGGGACTTCAAGGTGAGATCATTATTCCAAGAGAATGGAGGGAATTGACATCAGGGCAAAAATATGGTGGTTCAGAGTAAGAATATTTGTGAGAAGCAGTTTCTTTTCAAGTGAGTGGACAGCCAGTTGGCAGGTCTCTACTCATGCTACTCTAGGGTCAGGAGCTGAGGGGGGCAAGTAGCATTACTCTGTATCTAACCCGTGCTGTACCGGCCCTGGGAGTGTTTGATGGGACAGTGTAGAGGGAGCTTTACTCTGTATCTAACCCATGCTGTACCGGCCCTGGGAGTGTTTGATGGGACAGTGTAGAGGGAGCTTTACTTTGTATCTAACCTCATGCTGTACCTGCCCTGGGAGTATTTGATGGGACAGTGTTGAGGGAACTTTATTCTGTATCTAACCCCGTGTTGTACCCATCTGAGAGTGTTTGATGGGACAGTGTTGAGAGAGCTTTACTCTGTATCTAAGCTGTCACTCTGTCATCACCATCAACATTGCCCCAAAACAGCGATGGCAACAGAAACAATGCCACAGAAAAATCGACGCTGGAGCACTCCGAGATCCTGCTAAGAAGGCCCTATTCAGCCAGTGCCTCGCTACCAACCTGCTGACTCCCAGTGACCCAGAGACACAGAGTATCCACAGTGTGCCTGGTCAACACTCAACACCTCCATAATTAGCACCTGCGAGGAGACACTCGGTCACTTGACCAAAAAAGACCAGGACTAGTTCGACGAGAACGACCAGGAGATCCAGGGGCTAATCTGCCGCAAGCACAAGGCATTCTTGGAATGGAAGCAGCAACACAACTTGAGGGCACGAAAGCAGCTCTACAGATGTCTGAAGGCCGAGGTCCAACAGAAAACTCGCACCTAAAGGACAGATGGTGGGTGGAGAAAGCTCAAGAAATCCATCAGCTAGCCGATAACCACGAGTGCGAGGATTCTTTACCGCAGTCAAGACCACCTACAGCCCAAGCACCCAAGGCTGTACCCCACTGCTGACCAAGAACGGAGAGGTGTTCAACAAGGACAGCGATGCAGTCAGTGCCCGCTGGAAGAAGCACTTCAAGGATCTCCTCAACCGAGACTCTGTCTTCGACGTGAGTGTCCTTGACTCCATCCCACAGCATGCCACCCGCCACCACCTCAGCACAACTCCAGCCCGGCACGAGGTTGAAAGGCCATCCGACAACTGAAGAACAACAAGGCCTCAGGAGCAGCTGGAATCCCCACCGAAGCACAAAAACATGGCGGAGAAGCACGACTGGCGCAGATCCATGAACTCATCTCTCTTATCTGGAAGGATAAGATCTCAGAAACGCTGTAAATGTGACCGTCTTCAAGAAAGGTGACAAGTCCGGCGCAGTAACTACGAGGATGTCGACCACTGGTAAAGTCATTACAAGAATCCTCCTCAATCGCCTTCTCCCTGTGGCTGAAGAGCTCCTCCCAGAGTCGCAATGCGGATTCCGCCTACTAAGGGGCACAATGGACTTGATCTTCACCGCACGGCAGATACAAGAGAAATGCAGGGAACAGCACCAACCTCTGTACATGGCCTTCTTTGACCTCACAAAAGCCTTCGACACTGTCAACCATGAGGGATCATGGAGCGTCCTCCTCAGATTCGGCTGCCCTCAAAAGTTTGTCACCATCCTCCACCTGCTTCACGATGACATGCAAGCCGTGATCCTGACCAATGGATCCACCACAGACCCATTCCATGTTCGGACCGGGGTTAAGCAAGGCTGTGTCATCGCACCAACCGCCTTCTCGATCTTCCTCGCTGCCATGCTCCACCTCACACTCAACAAGCTCCCCGCTGGAGTGGAGCTAAATTATAGGACAAACGGGAATCTGTTCAGCCTCCGCTGCCTCCAGGCCAGATCCAAGGTCGTCCCATCCTCTGTCATCGAGTTACGGTAAGCAAACGACGTTTGCGTCTGCGCACACTCGGAGGCCAAACTCCAAACCATCGTCAACACCTTCACCGAGGCAAACGGGAGCACGGGCCTTACACTAAACATCCATAAAACAAAGGTCCTCTACCAGCCTGCTCCCGCCACACAGCACTGCCCCCCGGTTATCAAGATCCACGATGAGTCCCTGGACAACGTGGACCATTTTCCATAGCTCGGGAACCTACTGTCAACAAGGGCAGACATCAATAACGAGATCCAACACCGCCTTTAGTGTGCCAGTGCAGCCTTCGGTCGCCTGAGGAAGAGAGTGTTTGAAGACCAGGACCTCAAACCCGGCACAAAGCTCATGGTCTACCGATCAGTAGTGATACCCACCCTCTTATATGACTCAGAGACATGGACTATGTACAGGAGGCACCTCAAAGCACTGGAGAAGTACCACCAACGCTGCCTCTGCAAGATCCTGCAAATCCATTGGCAGGATAGGCACACCAACGTCAGTGACCTCGCTCAGGCCAACGTCCCCAGCACCGAAGCACTGACCACGCTCGATCAGCTCCGCTGGATGGGCCATATCGTCGGCATGCCTGACACGAGGCTCCCAAAACAAGCGCTCTACTCGGAGCTCCGACACGGCAAGCAAGCCCCAGGTGGGCAGAGGAAACACTTTAAGGACACCCTCAAAGCCTCCTTGAAAAAGTGCAACATCCCCACTGACTCCTGGGAATCCCTGGCCCAAGACTGCCCAAAGTGGAGGAAAAGCATCGGGGAAGGCGCTGAACACCTCGAGTCTCTTTGCCGAGAGCAAGCTGAAGCCAAGCGTCGACAGTGGAAGGAGCGCGCAGCAACCCAGGCTCCCCACCCACCCGTTCCTTCAACCACCGTTTGTCCCACCTGTGACAGAAACTGTAGATCCCGCATTGGACTCTTCAGTCACCTGAGAACTCATCTTTAGTGTGGAAGCAAGTCATCCTCGACTCCGAGGGGCTGCCTAAGAAGAAGGAGCTGTCCTGGGAGCGTTTGTTGGGACAGTGTAGAGGGAGCTTTACTCTGAATCTAACCCTTGCTGTAATTGACCTGCAAGTGTTTGATGGGACAGTGCAGAGGGAGCTTTGCTCCGTATCTAACCCGTATTATGCCTGCCTTGGGAGTGTTTGTTGGGTCAGAGTAGAGGGAGCTTTACTGAACTGGGAGTGTTTGATGGGACAGTGTAGAGGGAGCTTTACTCTGTATCTAACCCCGTGCTGTACCTGCCCTGGGATTGTTTGATGGGACAGTGTAGAGGAAGCTTTACTCTGTATCTAACCCCGTGCTGTACCTGCCCTGGGATTGTTTGATGGGACAGTGTAGAGGGAGCTTTACTCTGTATCTAACCCCGTACTGTACCTACCTTGGGAGTGTGTGAAGGTACAGTGTAGAGGGAGCTTTACTCTGTATCTAACCTCTGGTATACCTGCCCTGGGAGTGTTTGTTGGGACAGTGTAGAGGGAGCTTTACTCTGTATCTAACCCCGTACTGTATCTGTCCTGGGAGTGTGTGAAGGTACAGTGTAGAAAGAGATTTACTGTGTATCTAATCCCTGCTGTACCGGTTCTAGGAATTCTTGACACTGCCTCTGGTGGGTGTTCAATTCTCTGACACAAACATCCTTCACCTCAATGAGCGCTAAATTCACCAGAAAAAAGTTAAAAACAGGTAGTTGTTGATTAAATGTGACGGGTGCTGTAGTATATATCCATTTCTCCTTGTTGCGATGGAGTTTTTATCTTGTTGGATAACAAACACTGAGTCGGTGGTGCTCACTGGTTCTTCCCTTTGTATCTAAGGTTTTGGAGTTACTAACTCAGCTCTCAAACTCATGGCTCTGAGATACGGTGACTCGACGGGAAGGATCAGTCTGGAGAGTTTCATCAACTGCTTCCTCCGTGTGGAATTCACAACCAGTGAGTGATTCACTATCATCAACATAGGTCCATAGAATCGTACAGCACACAAGGAGCCATTCGGACCCTCGTGTCTTGCCAGCTCTTCGAAGAGTTAGCCAATTAGTCCTACTCTCTGCTATTTGCCCACAGCCCTTTTTAAGTATTTACCCAGTTGACTATTGAATCTGCCTCCACCACCCTTTCAGACTGTACATTCTAGATCATAACAACTCCTTGACTAAAAAATGTCTTCTCAACATCTCCCTAGCCTTTTTGGCAACTATTCTAAATCTGGTACAGACTCTCCTGCCAGTGGAAACATTTTCTCGCTATCTATTATATCAAATCATGATTTTGAACACCTCTATCAAATCTCCCCATAAGCTTCTCTGCTCTAAGGAGAACAATCCCAGCTTCTCCAATCTATCCACAAAGCTGAAGTCCCTCGTCCCTGGTACCATTCTCGTAAATCTCTTCTGCACCCACTCCAAGGCCTTGACATTTGGATTGCTTCTTCTCCTTGTGCATTTAGTGATTTGTGTACTTGGCCACCCCAATCCCTTTGCTCTCGCCACTAAGAAAATATTGCAGTTTGTTTAATAGAATTCCACAGGTTCACAATTCTCTGAGTGAAGAAGTTTCCCCTCATCTTGGTCCTAAATGGCTTACCCCTTATCCTTAGACTGTGACTCGGTTCTGAACTTCCCCAACATCGGAAACATTCTTCCTGCATCTAACCTGTCCAATCCTGTCAGATGTTAGATGTTTCTATGAGATCCCCTCTCATTCTTCTAAATTCGGTGAATATAAGCTAAGTCGATCCAGTCGATCCAGTCAGTCCTGCCATCCTGGGAATCAGTTTGGTGAACCTTCGCTGCACTCCCTCAATAGCAAGAATGTCCTTCCTCAGATTAGAAGACCAAAACTGTACACAATATTCAAGGCGTGGCCTCACCAAGGCCCTGTACAACTGCAGTAAGACCTCCCTGCTCCTATACTCAAATCCTCTCGCTATGAAGGCCAGCATGCCATTTGTCTTCTTCACCGCCTGTTGTACCTGCATGCCAACCTTCAGTGACTGATGTACCATGACACCCAGGTCTCGTTGCACCTCGCCTTTTCCTAATTTGTCACCATTCAGACAATATTCTGCCTTCCTGTTTTTGCCACCAAAGTGGATAACCTCACATTTATCTACATTATACTGCATCTGCCATGTATTTTCCCACTCACCTAACCTGTCCAAGTCATCCTGCATCCTCCTCATAGCTCACACTGCCACCCAGCTTAGTGTCATCTGCAAACTTGGAGATATTACATTCACTAAATCATGAATGTATCTTGTAAATAGCTGGGGTCCCAGCACTGAACCTTGCGGTACCCCACTAGTCACTGCCTGCCATTCTGAAAAGGACCTGTTTATTCCTACTCTTTGCTTCCTGTCTGCCAACCATTTATCTATCCAAGTCAATACATTACCCCCAATACCATGTGCTTTAATTTTGCACACTAATCTCTTGTGTGGGACCTTGTCAAAAGCCTTTTGAAAGTCCAAATACACCACATCCATTGATTCTCCCTTGTCCACTCTACTAGTTACATCAAGCATGATTTCCCTTTCATAAATTCATGCTGGCTTGGATCAATCCTGTCACTACTTTCCAAATGCATCACTATTACTTCTTTAATATTTTAAAACATAATTGTTTTTGAAAACTGTCTGGAATACATTCTGGAAATCCGTTGCATTTACTACTTGTGTCGTTCTGCTTGTCCTAGCCTGTGGAATCTAAAATCTCCCATTATAACCACATTATATTTACTGCATGCATTCCTGATCTCGGTACTCATATATCCCACTGCCCACTACATCACTATTATCAGGAGGTCTGTTTACCACACACCCCAAAGTCTTGCACCCGTTGCTAATTCCTTAACTCTACCCATAGGCTGCCAGCTGCCTGATGACTCTTACTAGCAGTGAGCGCCAGAAGGCTGTTTGGCTGTGGGGGGATGCGCATGCCGGCCAAGACCAACCGTGCCCTCACCCAATGCCTGTTAGATAGCGATGAGTCAAAACTCCAGCTTGTATTTTTCCACCCGTCTTTAGCCCAGGGATGCTTGAACCTGCAATGTATTTGCTTCATGGGTTCTTTGCTTAAGAATTCATAGCAATACATTGCTATTAAGAACTAGTTGATTTATCAGCAAAAGGTTTAACAATCGCACTACGCATTACCAGTTCATCCACCTGGCTCACAACCACCTGCCTCATCGTGGATCCCCCGAACCCAACTGGCTGGGGTTTTATTGAGTCTTGTGAATATCACGTGACTGGTTAAGCCACTCCCAACTCAACAACTATTTTAGAAGGGAATAAGGGGTTATGGGGAGCGGGTTGGGAAGTGGACCTGAGTCCATGATTGGATCAGCCATGATCGCATTAAATGGTGGAGCAGGCTCGAGGGGCCATGTGGCCTACTCCTGCTCCTATTTCTTATGTTCTTATAAAATCAAATGCCCCCTTTTGGCAAGGGCACTAGAACCCACAATTTCCAAACAAAACTTTATCGGACACTTAAACAAATTAAAATTTGGTTGCCGGAGGGTGACAAATATTGGCCATGACATCGAGGAGAACTCCCCTGCTCTTCTTCAAAATCGTGCCGTGGGATCTTTTACGTTCACCTGAGGGAGCAGACAGGGGCTCGGTTTAAAGACGTCCAACAGCTCCACAAACCTGTGAGCATACTCACAGGTGCCTACATTACAGGACCTTTGTTGCAACCCCTCCTCAGCAGAACCCCAACCGAGAGGGCTGTCTTAAATAAGATGTTATTATTCAAACAGTGATTCCCCGATGATGCCACGAGCTGTATTGATTCAGGGCATTGACCGATGCTGACAGTGTAAAGGAGTAGAACTAACATCAAGCCTCACTGACCCCTGGGCACTGTAGCATCACTCTCTCTTTGTTAGGATCCAGGATTCTGGTGAGAACAGTCGACAGAACTCTTGATATAATGGGCGTTGAGGGGTGGGGGAGTGGGTGGGGGAGTAATGTATAAACACGGAGATAAGGAAATGATGTAGCAAAAGCAATGTGGTTATTGTGAGAGAATGTTATGTTCCCTCACCCAGCATGTCAGCCTGCTTCCCCCTCCCCCCACTCGATCTTTGATATTCTCTGTCTAACTATATGCGAAAGATGTCAGAGAGATAAAAAGGCAGATCGGCAAACACACTGAATCTGAAATGTTGGAAATACACAGTATCTGTAAAGAGAAAATACCGGTTACTATTTCTGGCGTGAAGCCTTTGTCAGCACCCAAAGCGCTCACTTGTCATTCTTCACCGATGCTGGCAGACATGAATTTTCTGTGCTTACTAAAGCGGCATTTTCACAAGTTTCATAAAGAGAAATTTAGACGAGAGAGGCCATTTGGCCCATCAAGTTCATCCTTCAGTAGGGGTGTGGGGAGGGGGAGGTGTCTGGGGGAGAGGGATGGGAGGGGTGTGTGGGGAGGGGGGCTGGGTGTGGGGGAGGGGGTGGTGTGTGGGGGAGGGGGTGGGGAGGGGGGCAGGATTTGGGGTAGTGATGCGGGGAAGGGGATGGGGTGTGGGGATGAGTGGAGTGGAGGGGGAAGGGGGTGTGAGGAGGTGAGGGATGTGGGGTACTGGTGTGGGGGAGGGATGGAGGAAGGAGTTTGTGGGAGTGGTGTGGGGGAGGGGTGTGAGGGTGGGGTATGCGTGTGGCGTAGAGGTGTGGAGGGAGGGGTATGGTGGATGGGGAGGCGTGTGGTGGAGGGGGAGGGGTGTGGGGGAGGGGTGTGGAGGAGGGGTGTAGATGTGGGGGGTGGGGGGGAGGGTAGTGGTGTAGGGGGAGGAGTATGGGTGTGGGGTAGGGATGGGGGTAGGGGGTGGGGTGTTGTGTGGAAGATGGGGAGGGCTGTGGGGGAGGAGGGCTGTTGGGGAAGGGTGTGGGGGAGGAGTGCGGGGTAGGGTTAGGGGGAGGGGTGGTGTAAGGGGAGGGGTGGTGTAGGGGGAGGGGTGTGGGGCTGAGGTGTGGGGGAGGGTTGTGGTTTAGTGGGGAGGGGTGGTATGGGAGGGATGGAGCTGAGGTGTGGGGGATTGGTGTAGGGGGAGGGGTGTGGGGCTGGGGTGGGGGAGGGGATGGGTTAGGGGGGGAGGGGTGTGGGATGGGGGAGTGGTGTGGGGGAGGGGGGAAGGGTGTGGGGGAGGGTTGGTGTAGGGGGAGGGGTGTGGGGCTGGGGTGGGGGGGAGGGGGTGGGTTAGGGGGGAGGAGCTGGGTTAGAGGGAGTGGTGTTGGGGAGGGGGAAAGGTGTGGGGGAGGGGTGTGGGGGAGGGTAGGGGGGAGGGGTGTGGGGTAGGGAGGAGTGGTATGGGGTAGGGGGAGGGGTGTGCACTGGGGGGAGGGATGTGGGGTGGGGGGAGCGGTGTGGGGGAGGGGTGGTGTAGGGGGAGGGGTGTGGGGTGGGGGGGAGGGATGGTGTAGGGGGAGGGGCGTTGGGTGGGATGGTGTAGGGGGAGGGGTGTGGGGTGGGATGGTGTAGGGAGAGGGGTGTGGGGGAGGGGGGTGGAGAATGAAGCATTCAGTCAGGATGCTCTGACCATCATGGTGTGGGGCAGGTTTGATGGACCAGCCGGTCTTTTCCTGCCCGTCAGTTCTGGTTACTCGTATTCCACTCAGTATCTTACCCACATCTATAAGGTCCCCTTTCATTCATTCCTTTCAAGGTTGAAGTTTTTTTCCATCGTCCCATCTAACAGTGTTCTAACATCTTGGCCCTTCCCTGCACACCCCCAAGGTTTGGAGATTTCCTTGTGCCTCGGTGACTGGAACTGTAAGCAGCATTCGTGGTGCGACCTTGCCTCATCCGCTGACCCTGACTCTAGGTTACACTCTGACCCTGAGAGCAAGACACCTCCAGTCATCACTTTCCTGTTAATCATTTCTTTTTCATTTTACAGAGATGTACAACAAGTTAAGCAGAGGTGGCTCTGGACTCTATTTGAATGGAGTGGAGGTAAGGGAAATATTTATAGCTCTCTGCTACCTACTCGGAGGAGTCCCCTCTATAAATCTGCCCAACTCACACATCTTCCCAGTTGGAGTTGAAGGCTTGAAATTCCGCAGAGGGGGTTTCTCCTGATTTCCTCAGGAGACCCTCAGAGAATTATGAAAATGGATGTCTGAATTTAGATCGGGAGATCGAGGAACCCACCCACAGAATGTTTAGGCCGGAATCGGGAAGGTTCTAAAAGCTTGCAGGTGGGGCCCATCCCTTACAGATAGTTTAATGGTTAAAGAAAGAAAGACTTGCATTTATATAGCGCCTTTCATGACAACCAGACATCTCAAAATGCCTTACAGCCAATGAAGTATTATTGGAGTGTAGTCACTGTTGTAATGTGGGAATAGCAGCAACCAATTTGCACACAGCAAGCTCCCACAAACAGCAATGTGATAATGACCAGATAATCTGTTCATTATGTTGATTGGTGAGGACAGTGGGGATAATTCCCCTACTCTTCTTCAAAATAGTGCCATGGGATCTTTTATGTCCACTTGAGAGATGTAATGACTCAAGAGTCTGGTTACTGTAAACTCACTCAGGTGCAACCTGATCCATCTTTATTCCAGCCCAAGCGTGCCAGCGTGACAAAGACACACAGCTTATACACAAGTGACCAAGCACACATGCCACATGCGTACAGCCCGATGACCTCCGACCGCAGAGCCCTCTGGTGTCTGGTGACCCCCAAGCATTAATACATAACAACCTCCCCCTTTTTAAAATCTTAACAACAGTCTTTTTACAAATTAAGATGCTCTGGGGCTCTCCTCTCACGAGTTGATCGTCTCAGTTCAACTTTGGCTCTGGGCGAGCGTTCTGAGTCCGTTGAGACTGAGGGCTGAGTAGCCGATCTGATGGGAGTGGTCAGGACTGAACGTTGAGAGTCAGTAATGTCAGCAGAGTTCTCTGATGAGTGAACACTGATTGATTGGTCACTGTTCATCCGTGTGCCACAGTTTAACCTGGTCAAGGTGTTTCCTGCATGTTTGCCCATTCTTGAGCACGACAATAAACACTCTGTTACCCTCCTTGGCTTTGACCACTTTGGACCTTGACCATAGTTCAGTACATAAACCGGATTGTTGACCGAGATGTCACGTGACACGGCAACACGATCATGACACCACTGCTGACTTTGACGTCTGTTTTCAACATGATCATTCAAATCAGGATGAACAAGAGAAAGCCTGGTCTTGAGATTTCTCCATCAGTAGTTCAGCAGGAGGAACCCCAGTAAGTGTATGAGGTCTTGACCTGTAACTGAGCAATATATATGACAACCGTCTCTGCAGTGAGCCCTGAGTTACACGTTTCATACTTTGCTTGATCGTTTGAATGGAATACTCTGCTTGACCATTAGAAGCAGGCTTGAATGGAGCTGATCTCACATGCCTGATGCCATTAAGTTTCATGAACTCCTGGAACTTGTGAAGCAAGATCCGTTGTCGCTCACAACAATGTCAGGCAAACCATGAGCAGCAAACATGATACAAAGGCTCTCAATGGTAGCTGTAGACATGCTGTATGACATAATAACACAATCTATCCACTTAGAATATGCATCAACTACGACAAAAAACATTTTTCCTAGGAACGAGCCCACAAAATCAATGTGGATCCTCGACCATGGTTTAGATGGCCACGACCAAAGACTCAACGAAGATTCCGCTGGAACTTTGCTTAGCTGCATGCAAGTATTGCACTGATGCACACATGATTCCAGATCAGAGTCAATTCCAGGCCACCATACGTGAGACCTAGCAATGGACTTCATAATGACAATACCAGGATGAGTGCTCTGAAGCTCACGTACAAATTTTTCTCTACCTTTCTTAGGCATGATTACACGATTACCCCACAGTAAACAGTCTGACTGAATGGACAGCTCATCCTTGCGACGGTTGTAAGGTTTGGTCTCCTCACACATCTCCATAGGTATGGCAGACCAATCACCACTGAGTACACACCGTTTCACAACCGATAAAATAGGGTCATGGCTGGTCCAGATCCTAACTTGTTGAGCAGTGGCAGGAGTTCCTTCACTCTCAAAAGCAGCCACTACTAACAGTAGATCTGTAGGTCTCCATCTCAGTTGTGGGTAAGGGCAGATGACTCCGTGCATCGGCACAATTCTCAGTACCAGGTCTATGATGGATGACGCAGTATAGGCAGACAATGTCAGCGCTCACCTTTGAATGCGGGACGATGCATTGGTATTAATACCTTTGTTTTCCGCAAACAATGAAATGAGTGGCTTGTGATCCGTTTCTAGTTAAAACGAAGGCCAAACAGGTACTGGTGCATTTTTTTTACCCCATACACACAGGCCAAAGTCTTTCTCTACCATACTGTAAGCTCTTTCCGCTTTAGACAGACTTCTCAAAGCATACGCAACAGGTTGTAGCTTGCCCGATTCATTTTCTTGTTGGAGTACGCGGCCAACCCTCTATGATGAAGCATCACAGGACGCTTACGCGGATCATAATGAACAAGCAACTTGTTTGAACATAGCAGATTCTTGGCTTTCTCAAAGGCTCTATCTTGAGACGCACCCCAGATCCAGTTGTCGCCTTTTCTTAGTAACTCATGCAGTGGCTCTAGTAAAGTGCTCAATCTGGGTAAAAAATTACCAAAGTAGTTGAGTAGCCCAAGGAATGAACGCAGCTCTGTCACATTCTGAGGCCTGGGTGCATTTTTGATGGCCTCGGTTTTCGAATCAGTGGGCCTGATGCATTCAGCAGCGAACTTACTCCCGAGGAATTCGACTTCAGCCTGAGTCCCACTTTGTCCAGACGCTGTAGGACTTCTTCAAGATTATTCAGATGTTCAGCAGTGTCACAACCTGTGACCAGAATGTCATCTTGAAACATGACAGTTCTTGGAATGGACTTCAGTAAACTCTCCATATTCCTCTGAAATATGGCTGCAGCCGAACAAATCCCAAAAGGACACCTGTTGTAGATGAACATTCCTTTATGGGTGTTGATGCAGGTGAGTTTCTTCGAAGTGTTGACAAGCTCCTGGGTAATATAGGCCGACGTCAGATCCAGTTTCGTGAACGACTTTCCACCAGCTAGCATGGCGAACAGGTCATCAGCCTCTGTAACGGATACTGATCCTGTTTCAAAAATCGGTTAATCGTAACCTTGTAGTCTCCACAAATCCTGACAGTGCCATCACTCTTCAACACAGGAACAATGGGACTAGCCCACTCGTTAAACTCGACCGGTGATATGATCCCTTCATGCTGGAGTCTGTCAAGCTTAATTTCAACCTTCTCCCTCATCATGTATAGAACAGACCGAGCTTTGTGATAAACAGGCCTTGCATTGGAGTGCAGGTGAATCTGCACCTTGGCTCCCGTACAATTTCCAATGCCCGGTTCAAACAAAGAAGGACATTTTTTCAAAACTTGAGCACACGAAGTATCATCCACCGAGGACGACACCATTCCAGTTCAGCTTGATTTTCTCGAGCCAATTCCTGTTGAACAGCGTTGGACCATTACCTGGGACGACCCATAATGGTAGTTTGTGAACCACACCGTCATATGACACCTCGATTGCTACACTGCTGAGCACCGGTATGAGTTCCTTAGTGTAGGTACGCAACCTGGCATTGACTGGACTCAGCTTCGGTTTCGCAGCCTTAGTGTCCCACAGCTTGTCGAATGTCCTTTGGCTCATTATCGACTGGCTCGCACCCGTGTCCAGCTCCATTGAGCTTCACATTAACGACTATCGGTTGGCTCTTGTTCAGGAACGAATACAGCCCATCCACTTCCTCCTCGGGTTGCGTATCCGGGCCATCAGTGAACTGGTCCTCATCAACCATGTGGTGAGCTGCACCACGCTTGCTCCGTTGTGGACACATCCTGTGAAGATGCTCCACTTTCGAACATCCATTGCATGAGTATTGTCTAAACCACCACTGATGAGGTCGATGATTGCCCCCACAACGCCAATAGCATGAAATCTGGATCGAACCAGTTAGCGGGCTCTGAGCAGCGACAGGTTTCGCGTAAGCAGCTCTGCCCGAAGACGACGCCATCTTGTTTACAGTACTTGCCGTAGAACTCCGACTCGTCGATGATATCTGCCTCAAATTAACATCTGGCGTCATGCATGCCTGGGCAGTCGCGATGGCCTTTTTCAAATCCAACGTCTCTGTAGCCAACAGCTTCCTGAGGATCGCATCGTGGCTGATGCCTATTACGAAGCCATCACGCAGCATGTCTTCCAGCATGTTCCCGAACTTACATGGCTCAGCAAGACGTCACAGGACGGCGACAAATCCCGACACATCCTGGCCCTCAGCGCGAACATGCGTGTAGAAACGGTAGTGTGATATGATGATCCCCTCTTTTGGCTTCAGATGGTTACCCACCAACGTACACAATTCCTCGTACCCCTTTTTCCGCCGGACATACAGGCGAGAGAAGATTCTTCACGAGGCCGTAAATTTTCAGACAACAAACGGTGAGGAGAACTGCCCAGCACTTAATTGCGTAGGCCTCTGCCTCCATGCCGTTGGCCACAAAATACTGATCCAGGCGGTCGACAAAATCCTTCCAATCCTTGCTCTCCACGATTCCAACAGTGCCCATTGTGCATGCGAAGGATCTTAAATTACCTCGTCGCCAATTGTAATGACTCAACAGTCTGGTTACTGTAAACTCACTCAGGTGCAACCTGATCCATCTTTATTCCAGTCAAAGACTGCCAAAGACACCCCACTTATATACAGGTGACCAAGCACACATGCCATATGCGTACAGCCCGATGACCTCTGACTGTGGCGCCCTCTGGTGTCCCCCAAGCATTAATACATAACAAGAGAGCAGACGGGGCCTTGGTTTAACGTCTCATCCAAAAGACGGCACCTCTGACAGTACAGCACTCCCGCAGCACTGCACTGGAGTGTCAGCCTAGACTTTATGTGTTTTGAGATCCTGGAGTGAGATTTGAACCCACAACCTTCTGACTCAGAGGTGAGTGTGCTACCCACTGAGCGACAGCTTATGCCACACTTGGGTAGATATATGGGTGGCAATTTTCCCCTCGCTACCATCCCTGTTTATGCCAGAAAATATGAGCCGGAAAAGCACAGTACCGCCATTTTACCGCTGGTTGTCTGATCTTCGGGAGGACCTCAATTTAGATGGCCAGAGCTCCTGCCCGATACAGGTGGGGGGGGGGAGGGGCTAATGAATACATGCAAATCAGGGTCAAATGATGTTGTCAAGAGAATGGTTAGAATGTGGATCTCGCTACATTAAGGCGAATAGCATAGCTGCCTTTAAGGGGAAGCTCGATAAGTACAGGAGGGAGAAAGGAATAAAGGGTTATGCTGATCGGGTGAATTGAAGAAGGTTGGGAAGAGGCTCGAGTGGAGCACAATCACCAATATAGACCTGTTGGGCCAATAGCCTGTTTCTGTGCTGTACGTTCTATGTTATTTCATATAACGCCATTTGTGACTCTGTACTCATTACTACTGACTCATTTACTATTTTTTTCAACCGTGGCTGTGTCTTGCACTGTGGGACTTTGGTTATCACCAGTGTCTCTCGATAAAATAAAAAGAACCTCATCTCACAAAAAAAAGCACTTCCAGGATGAAAACATTCTCGCCAGTTTGTCTGTGAAGTAATTGAGTGTAAGCTCAGGGGTACCGGTCTAATAGGAAAGTCTTCAACGGTGACTGATTGCATTCCATGGATGAGTGTCCCTTGGTCCCAGCAGTATTTGAATCATGTGCACTATGGAATATTTCAATGCACAGTCTGTCCTCGCTCATGCCCCCCCCATCCCCCCCTTTGTGTATAAGTTTTTAAAACATAAATCTCCTGCATATCAGGAGGCATTATCAGTCTGATCACCATCCCAACCCTTGGGCGACACTTGTTGCAAGAGGCAGTCACTTGACATCAGCGAACTGTCCAGACAAGGATTGTCATCCAGGTCACTGATCCAAGGCAGGTATTCAGCCCCATAACACGCACTGCCCATGGTACATGCTGAATACCTATCCTGCCACTCGATGCCTCAGTGCACGTGTGCTGCAAACCCCTCGGTCACTGAAGGACAAGCTTCACTTTCTCCGACTGTCAACAGGTGGTGACACCCAAGCTAAACATATTGATTTACTTTATCTTCTCTACTATTTTCAGCCTTAGTGGTGTCCTGCACCATGGTCCTTGACCCAATACCTGGCCTTAGTGGTGTCCTGCTCTATGGACCTTGACCCAATACCTGACCTTGGTTGTGTCCTGCACTATGGACCTTGACCCAGTATCTGGCCTTGGTCGTGTCCTACTCTATGGCCCTTGACCCAACACCTGACCTTGGTCATGTCCTGCACTATGGCCCTTGACCCAATACCTGACCTTAGTCGTGTCCTGCTCTGTGGCCCTTGACCCAGTACCTGGTCTTGGTCATGTCCTGCTCTATGGCCCTTGACCCAACACCTGACCTTGGTGGTGTCCTGCTCTATCGCCCTTAGCCCAACACCTTGGTTTCTCAACTGTAAAATAAAATAGATTCCCTTGGAATGGGTTTAATTTGTTCGGAACCCTGGTGTGATATTTGACCCCGATATAAGCTTCCGACCACATATCCACACCACCACTAAAACCACCTATTTCCACCTCCAGAACATCGCCCAACTCCGCCCCTGCCTCAGCTCATCTGCGGCTGAAACCCTCATCTATCCCTTTGTGATCTCTAGTCTTGACTATTCCAATGCACACGTGGCTGGCATCCCACATTCTACTCTCCATAAACTTGAAGTCATCCAAAACTCTGCTACCCGTGACTTAACTCGCACCAAGTCCATTCACCCATCACCCTGTGCTCGATGACCTACATTGGCTCCCAGTTAAGCAACACCTCGATTTCAAAATTCTCATCCTTGGAGAAATTTTCTCCAATTGAATATTAGGAAGACCGAAGCCATTGTTTTCGGTCCCCATCACGAACTCCGTTCCCTAACCACTGACTCCATACCTCTCCCCAACTCCTGTCTGAGGCTGAACCACACTGTTTGCAACCTTGGTATCATATTTGACCCTGAAATGAGCTTTCGTTCACATATCCGCAGCATAACTAAGACCATCTATTTCCACCTCAATTAGATCGCCTGTCTCCGCCCTTGCCTCAGCTCATCCGCTGCTGAAGCCCTCATCCATGCCTTTGTTACCTCTAAACTTGACGATTCCAACGCACTCCTGTCTGGCCTCCCATATTCTACCCTACGTAAACTAGAGGTGATCCAAAACTCGGCTGCCCGTGTCCTAACTCGCACCAAGTCCCGCTCACCCATCACCCCTATGCTCGCTGACCTACATTGGCTGTCGGTTAAGCAACACCTCGATTTCAAAATTCTCATCCTTATTTTCAAATCCCTCCATGGCCTTGCCCCTCCCTATCTCTGTAATCTCCTCCAGGCCCACAACCCCCCGAGATGTCTGCACTCCTCTAATTCTGCCCTCCTGAGCATCCCTGATTATAATCGCTCAACCATTGGTGGCCGTGCCTTCTGTTGCCTGGGCTTTAAGCTCTGGAACTCCCTCCCTAAACCTCTCCACCTCTCTACCTCTCCTTCCTCCTTCAAGACGCTCCTTAAAACCTACCTCTTTGACCAAGCTTTCGGGCACCTGCGCTAACTTCTATGTATGCGCCTCACCTGTCAAATTTTTATCTCCTAATGCTCCTGTGAAGCATCTTGGGACGATTCACTAAATTAAAGGCGCTATATAAATACAAGTTGTATATAAATACAAGTTGCTGTTGTTTACTTGTCATTTGGCTCCTAACCTTTTGATTCCAGCCATTTTCTGTCAATTTTCTTAAACTATTGTGCAAGCGTTTACCTCTGATGGCTAAATATGAAGAAAGTCCTCACCACAATCTCAATGTTCTGCTTTTCTCCTTCACAGTGGATGCTGCTCACCACCTATTTGTAAAAGAAGTTCGATACCGGGCGCCCGGCTTGCTCTCTCAGCTATTGGACAATTTCCTGGGCTTAAAGCGCTTTCCCGATAATTGACTTTGACTTCAGGGGAGCTGGTGTTAGAATGAGTCACGTGTCCATGTGCAGGAGACAGTTGTTGGCACTTCGGTTCGAAGCTGCAGGAAAGGAGTTCAAGGTACTTGAACTGGACGCCCTATATATGTATTAGAAGTCTTGACATTCTGCCTCAGGATGACCCCAGCAAGTAGCATTTCTACAAAGAACACTAAAGACTTCTGAGACTCAACACTCCAATGAGACGCCAACGATTCCTGCACTTACCCAACCAATGACTTATGTTCCTGTATGTAGTCTTTGATTCCTGGAGTAGGCTGTCTGGCACTTGTGAACTGGACTTTGTGGATGTCTGTTTCAGAACCTAAGGCCCAAATGGTATTGTGATGATCGTTTTGTAGTGTCAGATTTTTTTGTTTTATTCAAAGAGATGACAAAACCCTGGCTGTGCACTGCCGGTCACAGAATGATTTTTAAATGGGGCAATAGAAATTTTTAGGATCTTTTCAAGAAAGAAGTGGCACAAAATAAAGGAGGGGATGAAATTCAAAATTTCACCAGATAGGGTCTCTGGAAGTGCCAAATTCTACCAAGGTAGTTAAGTAGCAGTGAATGCTTATTGGAGTTACCTTGGCAACGACTTATGGCTTTGTTAACTTTTACTGTCTTAGACTGAGGCAAGACAAGGCTCTCCCTAAATTGGATCTTAAGCCTCATTTCAAAACTTTGGAGAAGCAACTTGCCCATTTCTGCCGGATCTGGAATGCCTGTGGGCTGGGTGGGGTGTCCAAGCATGTCTTTAAGATACAGGACACAGCCCCCGCCCAAGCAACATGAGCAACGACGTCCAATTTCTTCATAAAAGGACACGTTTATCCCGACTCTCTGCTTCCTGTCAGTGTGTGACCCACTGTAGCACCCAGTCCCAGAGGGGAAACATAGAAAATAGGTGCAGGAGTAGGCCATTCGGCCCTTCGAGCCTGCACCACCATTCGATAAGATCATGGCTGATCATTCCCTCAGTACACTTTTCCTGCTTTCTCTGCATATCCCTTTATCCCCTTAGCCGTAAGGGCCATATCTAACTCCCTCTTGAATATATCCAATGAACTGGCATCAACAACTCTCTGCGGCAGAGAATTCCACAGGTTAACAACTCTCTGAGTGAAGAAGTTTCTCCTCATCTCAGTCCTAAATGGCCTACCCCTTATCCTAAGACTATGTCCCCTGGTTCTGGACTTCCCCAACATCGGGAACATTCTTTCCACATCTAACCTGTCCAGTCCTGTCAGAATCTTATATGTTTCTATGAGGTCCCCTCTCATCCTTCTAAACTCCAGTGAATAAAGGCCCAGTTGATCCAGTCTCTCCTCATATGACAGCCCAGTCATCCCTGGAATCAGTCTGGTGAACCTTCGCTGCACTCCTTCAATAGCTAGAACGTCCTTCCTCAGATTAGGAGACCAAAACTAATATGTCCTTACTATACAGTATAAATGCACACGAGGCCCATACTTGAGAGAAGGCCCATACTTGTGACCAGTAACCTTTATTAGCCAGCACTGAAGTGTAGAAGGTGGGTGGAGCTTCCCCTTTTATACCTGAAAGTCCAGGTTAGGAGTGTCTCCCACAAGTTCACCACCTAGTGGTCAGTGTTCTCACGGTGTACAACTTAGGTCAGTTTATACATGGGTTACAATGACAGTTGAATACATGACAAAAACTGAATACAATATTCCAGCTGAGGCCTCACTAAGGCCCTGTACAACTGCAGTAAGACCTCCCTGCTCCTATACTCAAATCCCCAAACTATGAAGGCCAACATACCATTTGCCTTCTTCACCACCTGCTGTACCTGTATGCCCACTTTCAGTGATTGATGAACCATGACACCCAGGTCTCGTTGCACCTCCCCTTTTCCTAATCTGCCGCCATTCAGATAATATTCTGCCTTCGTGTTTTTGCTCCCAAAATGAATAACCTCACATTTATCCACATTATACTGCATCTGCCATGCATTTGCCCATTCACCTAACCTGTCCAGGTCACCCTGTAGCCTCTTAGTGTCCTCCTCACAGTTCACACCGCCACCCAGTTTAGTGTCATCCGCAAACTTGGAGATATTACACTCTATTCCTTCATCTAAATCGTTAATGTATATTGTAAAGAGCTGAGGTCCCAGCACTGAGCCCTGCGGCACTCCACTATTCACTGCCTGCCATTCTGAAAAGGACCCGTTTATCCCGACTCTCTGCTTCCTGTCAGTGTGTGAACCACTGTACCACCCAGTCCCAGAGGGGAAAGGTCAGTGTGTGACCCACTGTGCCACCCAGTCCCAGAGGGGAAAGGTCAGTGTGTGACCCGCTGTACCACCCAGTCCCAGAGGGGAAAGGTCAGAGTGTGAACCACTGTACCACCCAGTCCCAGAGGGGAAAGGTCAGTGTAAGTGGCACGTTCTGATCCAAAAGGGAGGGCTCGGTGGGATTTGCAGTGCTTTTTTACCTTATGATGGAAGTGGATTTTTTTTGTAATAGCAGCTGGTGTCATTGTTTGGGAATTGTTTTATGTGTCATAGTTTAGATTTTGGACTAATAGGTTTGTGTCTTTAAATTAGGGGAGGAGGTATTCTTACCCAATTGGTGAATTAGCTTGCACACTGAGAGAATTAAACTGCCGTGTCTTAACTCATCCATCATTGTTCTGCTTTGCACAGTCTTCAGTGCTTTGTATTTTGACTGCTTTAGAATCTTTGAATACAAAATAAAAGGGTTAAAAAATATACATCTATGATTGTAACATGATTCTGTGGAAAACATTTTGTGGGCGAAGGCGATATTCTCACCATCTAGACAGAAACCAAGTATTTCTTTCCTTAATAGGTAAGGATGGTTGGGGTGAGGGGTGAGATATATGTCTGGGTGGATCATAGAATCATAGAAATTTACAGCGCAGAAGACCATTTCGGCCCATCGTGTTCACCGGCCGACCAAGAGCTATCCAGCCGAATCCCACTTTTCAGATTACAGCACTTCAAGTGCACATTCAAATATTTTTATAATGTGGTGAGAGTTTCTGCCTCTACCACCTTTTCAGGCAGTAAGTTCCAAACCCCCACTACCCTCTGGGTGAAGGAATTGCCCCTCAAATCCCCTCTAAATCTTCCCCCAATTACTTTAAATCGATGCCCCCTGGTTGTTGACCCCTCTGCCAAGCAAAACAGGTCCTTCCTATCTACTCTATCCAGGTCCCTCATAATTGTATACACCTCAATAAGGTCTCCTCTGTTCCAAAGAAAACAGTCCCAGCATCTCCAATCTCTCCTCGTAACTAAAATTCTCCAGTCCAGGCAATATTGTAAATCTCCTCTGCATCCTTTCCAGTGCAAGCACATCTTTCCCGTCATGTGATCAGCAGAACTGTTGTATTCCTAACACAGATGAGGCTGCACACAGGGGAGTTAACGTAACAGTGACCTCAGTCTTTATTAAGACACTCCAGAATGAGGAACAGGCCTTAGGGGGCCGGCTTATATACACTGCTCCCAAAGGATGCTGGGATCCCTTGGGACTTCAGGGGATGAGCTCCCTGGTGGCAGAACATGGGAGTGCATGCTTTACAGATACATAACACCACTCCCCCCACAAAGTCAAAGCGAAAACTATTTACAAGGTGAGGCGGTCGGGAGCCTTTCTTTCCCTGGTGGACCGCCTCGGTACAAATGTCTGTTCTGGTGTGTTGGCTGTGCCCTCGCTGGGCTGGCGTGTTGTTGGCCCTGCAGGGCTGCTGGGAGAGCCTGGCCTTGCTGGGCTGTTGGACGTGATGGGCTCGATTTCCTGGTCCGGGGTGGTGTCGTTGATCCTTTGGGTGTGTGTTGTGGGCTCGAAAAAGGTGGTGTCTGCTGTGGGTTATTCAGGGCAGTCTGTGAACCGCAGCCTCGTTTGGTCCAGGTGCTTTCTGCAAATTTGTCCATTGTCTAGTTTGACTACAAACACCCTTCTCCCTTCTTTAGCTATCACCGTGCCCGCGGTCCACTTGGGACCATGTCCATAGTTTAGCACATACACAGGGTCATTCAGATCAATTTCCCGTGACACAGTGGCACGACCATCGTTTACATTTTGTTGCTGCCGCCTGCTCTCTACCTGATCATGCAGGTTGGGGTGAACCAGTGAGAGTCTGGTTTTAAGTGTCCTTTTCATGAGTAGCTCAGCCGGGGACACCCCTGTGAGCGAGTGGGGTCTCGTGCGATAGCTGAGCAGTACTCAGGACAGGCGTGTTTGGAGTGAGCCTTCTGTGACTCGTTTAAGGCTCTGTTTGATGGTTTGTACTGCCCGCTCTGCCTGCCCATTGGAGGCTAGTTTAAATGGGGCCGAGGTGACATGTTTGATCCCATTGCGGGTCATGAATTCTTTAAATTCGGCACTGGTGAAACATGGCCCCTTGTCACTGACCAATATGTCAGGCAGGCCGTGGGTGACAAACATGGCCCTCAGGCTTTCAATGGTGGCGGTGGCTGTGCTTCCCGACATTATTTCACATTCAATCCATTTTGAAAAAGCATCCACCACCAGCAGGAACATTTTACCGAGAAACGGGCCCGCATAGTCGACATGGATCCTTGACCATGGTCTGGAGGGCCAGGACCACAAACTTAGTGGTGCCTCTCTGGGCGCGTTGCTCAATTGAGCACATATGCTGCATTGCCGTACACAGGACTCTTAAGTCAGAGTCGATACCGGGCCACCACACATGAAATCTGGCTATCGCTTTCATCATTACTATACCCGGGTGTGTGCTGTGGAGATCCAAGATGAACGTCTCCCTGCCCTTTTTTGGTAGCACTACGCGGTTACCCCACAACAGGCAGTCTGCCTGAATGGACAGCTCGTCCTTTCGCCGCTGGAATGGCTTGATTAGCTCTTGCATTTCAACGGGGATGCTGGCCCAGCTCCCATGCAGTACACAGTTTTTTTACTAGGGACAGCAGAGGATCTTGGCTGGTCCAAGTCCTAATCTGGCGGGCTGTGACAGGTAATTTATCATTTTCAAACGTTTCCATGACTATCAACAAGTCTGCGGGCTGCACCACCATCAACAAGTTTGCAGGCTGCGCCATTTCCACCCCCGTGGTGGGCAATGGTAGCCGACTGAGAGCATCCGCACAGTTCTCAGTGCCTGGCCTGTGGTGGATGGTATAGTCATACGCTGATAGTGCGAGTGCCCACCTTTGTATGCGGGCTGAGGCATTAATATTTATCCCCTTGTTTTCAGCAAACAGGGATATGAGGGGCTTGTGATCGGTTTCCAGCTCAAATTTGAAGCCAAACAGTTAATGATGCATTTTCTTTACTCCGAACACACACGCTAATGCCTCTTTCTCAATCATGCTGTAGGCCCTCTCGGCCTTAGACAAGCTCCTGGAGCCATAGGCGACAGGCTGCAACTTCCCCGCAACGTTAGCTTGTTGTAATACACACCCGACTCCGTACGACGACGAATCACATGCTAGCACAAGTCTTTTTTATGGGTTACACAATACAAGCAGCTTGTTGGAGCATAAAATGTTTCTGGCTTTCTCAAAAGCAATTACTTGTTTTTTTTTCCCCATACCAGTTCTCACCTTTGCGCAATAACACATGTAGGGGCTCTAAGAGGGTGCTTAATCCTGGTAGGAAGTTACCAAAATAGTTGAGGAGTCCCAGGAACGACCGTAGCTCCGTGACGTTCTGTGGCCTGCGCGCATTCCTGATAGCCTCTGTCTTGGCGTCTGTCGGCCGAATGCCGTCCGCCGCGATCTTTCTCCCCAAAAACTCCACTTTTGTTGCCATGAAGAAGCATTTCGACCTCTTCAGCCGCAGCCCTACGCGATCCAGTCGCTGGAGGACCTCCTCCAGGTTTTGAGAGGTGCTCAACAGTGTCCTGACCCGTGACCAATATGTTGTCCTGAAAAACCACCATGTGGTACCGACTTGAGTTGGCTCTCCATGTTTTTCTGGAAGATCGCTGCAGCCGACCAAATTCCAAATGGGTATCTGTTGTAGATGAACAGTCCCTTGTGCGTGTTGATGCAGGTGAGGCCCTTCGAAGGCTCCTCCAGCTCCTGCGTCATGTAGACCAAAGTCAGGTCGAGCTTGGTGAACGTCTTGCCTCCTGTCAGCGTCGCAAATAGGTCGTCTGCCTTAGGTAGCAGGTATTGGTCCTGTAGCGAGAAACGATTAATAGTTACTTCATAATCGCTGCAAATCCTGACAGTGCCATCATTTTTGAGTACTGGAACAATCGGGCTGGCCCACTCGCTGAATTCCACTGGGGAGATGATGCCCCCGCGTTGCAGCCTGTCCAGCTCGATTTCCACTCTCTCCCTCATCATGTGAGGTACCGCTTGCGCCTTGTGGTGAATGGATCGTGCCTCTGGGACCAAGTGGATCTGCACCTTCGCACTGGAAAAGTTTCCAAAGCCTGGCTCAAAAAGGGAAGGAAATTTGTTAAGAACCTGGGTACATGAGGCCTCATCGACATGTGATAGCGGTCGGATGTCATCCCAGTTCCAGCGGATTTTGCCCAGCCAGCTCCTTCCAAGCAGTGTGGGACCATCGCCCGGGACAATCCAGAGTGGCAGTTCATGCACCATGCCCTCATAGGTGACCTTGACCATGGCGCTACCCAGGACAGTGATGTGCTCTTTGGTGTACGTTCTTAGTTTCGTGTGGATGGGGCTCAGGGTTGGCCTGAGTGCCTTGTTGCACCACAGTCTCTCAAACATCTTTTTACTCATGATGGATTGGCTAGCGCCAGTGTCCAGTTCTATGGCTACGGGTAAGCCATTCAATTTTACATTTAGAATTATAGGTGGACATTTTGTCGAAAATGTGTGCACCCCGTGTACTTCAGCATCTGCCTCCTCTCTCTGAGGCTCGAAATTGCTATGATCTACCATGGACCGATCTTCCTCTGCCACATGGTGGTTAGCAGGTTTTGTAGAGCTTGCAGCTCGTCTGCAAGCTCGTTGGAGGTGCCCCGCTGTTCCACAGTTCTTGCAAACATACCCTGTGAAGCGGCATGAATAGGCTGAATGGAAGCCTCCACAACGCCAACAAGGTGTGAATTGCCTTGTATTCATCCTTTGTTGCAGACTCTGAGTCATCTGGGTCACCTGAGGCCTGCTGGCAGTTGCAGACTCGTGGGTTCTGCCCTGTACATTTCTGCTGGCAAACACAGTTTCAGTTAATTTATGAACATTGCTAGCACTTGTGTGCTGAGAGATTTGTTTGGTGTTATCACTGGTGGACATAAACGTCTGTGCTATCGCAATGGCCTTACTGAGGGTCGGTGTCTCTACAGTCAAAAGTTTTCGTAGTATGGTCTCGTGGCCAATGCCCAATTCAAAAACTTCTCTGAGCATTTGCTCCAGGTAACCATCAAACTCACATTATCCTGCAAGTCAACTTAGTCGGCGACGTAGCTCGCCACTTCCTGACCTTCAGATCGCTGGCACATGTAGAACCGATACCTCGCTATTAGCACGCTCTCCCTCAGGTTAAGATGCTCCCGAACCAGTGTACACAGCTTCTCATATGACTTATCTGTGGGTTTCACCGGAGCCAGAAGATTCTTCATGAGGCTGTAGGTTGGTGCCCCGCAGACCATGAGGAGGACCGCTCTCCTTTTTGCCGTGCTTCTTTCTCCGTCCAGCTCGTTGGCTACAAAGTGCTGGTCTAGCCATTCGACATAGGCTTCCCAGTCCTCACCCTCTGAGAACTTCTCCAGGATGCCCACAGTTTGCTGCATCTTTGTGTTGGATTCGTATTCTCGTCGCCAGTTATTGTGTTCCTAACACAGATGAGATTGAACACCGGGAGGTTAAAGTAACAGTGACCTCAGTCTTTATTAAGACACTCCAGAGTGAGGAACGTGCCTTAGGGGCCGGCTTATATACAGTGCACCCAAGGGCTGCTGGGATCCCTTGGGACTTCAGGGGATGCGCTCCCTGGTGGCGGAACATGGGTGTGCATGCTTTACAAATACACAACAAGAACTGCACACAGCACTCCAGCTGCAGCCTAACCAGTGTTTTATACAGTTCAAGCATAATGTCTTTGCTCTTGTATTCCATGCCTCGACTAATAAAGGCCAACATTGCATATCCTTCTTAACCACCTTATCTACCTGGCCTGCTACCTTCAGGGATCTGTGGACCTGCACTCCAAGGTCCCTTTGTTCCTCTACACTTTTCAGTGTTGTACCATTTAATGTGTATTCCCTTGCCTTGTTAGACCTCCCGAAATTACCTCACACTTATCTGGATTGAACTCCATTTGCCACTGTTCTGCCCACCTGACCAGAACATTGATTTCTTCTTCATTATCAACCACACAGCCTGTTTTAGTATCATCTGCAAACTTCTTAATCATAACCCCTATATTCAAGTCTAGATCATTGATGTATATTACAAAAGCAAGGGACCTAGTACTGAGCCCTGCGGAACCCCACTGGAATCACCCTTCCAGTCGCAAAAACACCCATCAACCATTACCCTTTGCTTCCTGCCTCTGAGCCAATTTTGGATCCAACTTGCCACTTTGCCCTGGATCCCATGGGCTTTTATTTTTGTGACCAGTCTGCCATGTGGGACCTTATCAAAAGCCTTGCTAAAATCCATCTACACTACATCATACACACTGCCCTCATCGACCCTCCTGGTTACCTCTTCAAAAAATTATATCAAGTTAGTTAGTCATGACATTCCCACAACAAATCCATGCTGACTGTCCTTGATTAATCCATGACTTTCCAAATGAAGATATATCGTGTCCTCCAGGATTTTTTCCAATAATTTTCCCACCACTGAGGTTAGGCTGACTGGCCTGTAATTACTCAGTTAAGTAATGGGACTAAAGGCGGATAAATCCCCTGGGCCTGATGGCTTGCATCCTGGGGTCTTAAGAGAAGTAACGGCAGGGATAGTGGATGCATTGGTTGAAATTTACCAAAATTCTCTGGATTCTGGGGAGGTCCCAGCAGATTGGAAAACTGCAAATGTAACGCCCCTATTTAAAAAAGAAGGCAGACTAAAAGCAGGAAACTATAGACCAGTTAGCCAAACATCTGTGGTTGGGAAAATGTTGGAATCCATTATTAAAGAAGCAATAGCAGGACATTTGTAAAAGCAAAATTCGATCAGGCAGAGTCAGCATGGATTTATGAAGGGGAAGTCATGTTTGACGAATTTGCTAGAATTCTTTGAGGATGTAATGAACAGGGTGGATAAAGGGGAACCAGTGGATGTGATGTATTTGGACTTCCAGAAGGCCTTTGACAAGGTGCCACATAAAAGGTTACTGCACAAGATAAAAGTTCATGGGGTTGGGGGTAATATATTAGCATGGATAGAGGATTGGCTAACTAACAGAAAATAGAGAGTCGGGATAAATGGTTCATTCTCTGGTTGGCAATCAGTAACCAGTGGGGTGCCGCAGGGATAAGTGCTGGGGCCCAACTATTTACAATCTATATTAACGACTTTGAGGAAGGGACTGAGTGTAACGTAGCCAATTTTCCTGATGATACAATGATAGGAGGAAAAGCAATGTGTCTGCAAAAGGACATAGACAGGCTGAGTGAGTGGGCAAAAATTTGGCAGATGGAGTATAATGTTGGAAAGTGTGAGATCATGCACTTTGGCAGAAAAAAATCAAAGAGCAAGTTATTATTTAAATGGAGAAAGATTGCAAAGTGCCGCAGTACAGTGGGACCTGGGGGTACTTGTGCATGAAACACAAAAGGATAGTATGCAGGTACAGCAAGTGATCAGGAAGGCCAAATGGAATCTTGGCCTTTATTGCAAAGGGGATGGAGTATAAAAGCAGGGAAGTCTTACAGGGTATTGGTGAGGCCACACCTGGATTACTGCGTACAGTTTTAGTTTCCAAAGGATATACTTGCTTTGGAGGCAGTTCAGAGAAGGTTCACTAGGTTGATTCCGGGGATGAAGGGGTTGACTTATGCGGAAAGGTCGAGTAGGTTGTGCCTCTACTCATTGGAATTTAGAAGAATGAGAGGTGATCTTATCAAAACGTATAAGATTGTGAGGGGGCTTGACAATTTGGATTAAGAGATGATGTTTCCACTGATGGGGGAGACTCGAACTAGAGGACATGATCTTAGAATAAGGGGCCGCCCATTTAAAACAGAGATGAGAAATTTCTTTTCTCAGAGGATTGTAAATCTGTGGAATTTGCTGCCTGAGATAGCTGTGAAAGCAGGGTCATTGAATAAATTTAAGACAGAAATAGACAGTTTCTTAACCGATAAGGGGATAAGGGGTTATGGGGAGTGGGCGGGGAAGTGGACCCGAGTCCATGATCGGAGCAGCCATGATCTTATTAAATGGCGGAGCAGGCTCAAGGGGCCGTATGGCCTGATCCTGTTCCTATTTCATATGTTCTTATGTTCTTATTAGCTCTTTCTCCCTTTTTAAACACTGGGTACAACGTTAGCAGTTCTCCAATCCTCTGGCACCACACCTGTAGCCAGGGAGAATTGGAAAATGATGGTCAGAGCCTCTGGGGCGATGTGTCGGGGTGGGAAGGGGAGATGTGTCGGGGTGGGAAGGGGAGATGTGTCTGGGTGGGAAGGGGAGATGTGTCTGGGTGGGAATGGGCGATGTGTCGGGGTGGGAAGGGGAGATGTGTCTGGGTGGGAAGGGGCGATGTGTCGGGGTGGGAAGGGGAGATGTGTCGGGGTGGGAAGGGATGATGTGTCTGGGTGGGAAGGGGAGATGTGTCGGGTGGGAAGGGGAGATGTGTCGGGGTGGGAAGGGACGATGTGTCTGGGTGGGAAGGGTTCGATGTGTCGGGGTGGGAAGGGGAGATGTGTCGGGGTGGGAAGGGATGATGTGTCGGGGTGGGAAGGGACGATGTGTCTGGGTGGGAAGGGTTCGATGTGTCGGGGTGGGAAGGGGAGATGTGTCGGGGTGGGAAGGGACGATGTGTCTGGGTGGGAAGGGGAGATGTGTCGGAGTGGGAAGGGACGATGTGTCGGGGTGGGAAGGGAAGATGTGTCAGGGTGGGAAGGGGAGATGTGTCGGAGTGGGAAGGGAAAATGTGTCGGGGTGGGAAGGGAAGATGTGTCAGGGTGGGAAGGGGAGATGTGTCGGAGTGGGAAGGGACGATGTGTCGGGGTGGGAAGGGGAGATATGTCGGGGTGGGAAGGGTCAATGTGTCGGGGTGGGAAGGGGAGATGTGTCGGGGTGGGAAGGGGAGATTTGTCTGGGTGGGAAGGGTCAATGTGTCGGGGTGGGAAGGGGCGATGTGTCGGGGTGGGAAGGGGCGATGTGTCGGGGTGGGAAGGGGAGATATGTCGGGGTGGGAAGGGTCAATGTGTCGGGGTGGGAAGGGGAGATGTGTCGGGGTGGGAAGGGGAGATTTGTCTGGGTGGGAAGGGTCAATGTGTCGGGGTGGGAAGGGTCAATGTGTCGGGGTGGGAAGGGGAGATGTGTCGGGGTGGGAAGGGGAGATATGTCGGTGTGGGAAGGGGAGATGTGTCGGGGTGGGAAGGGGAGATGTGTCGGGGTGGGAAGGGGAGATGTGTCTGGGTGGGAAGGGGAGATGTGTCGGGGTGGGAAGGGGAGATGTGTCGGGGTGGGAAGGGGAGATGTGTCGGGGTGGGAAGGGGAGATTTGTCTGGGTGGGAAGGGTCAATGTGTCGGGGTGGGAAGGGTCAATGTGTCGGGGTGGGAAGGGGAGATGTGTCGGGGTGGGAAGGGGAGATGTGTCGGGGTGGGAAGGGGAGATGTGTCGGGGTGGGAAGGGGAGATGTGTCGGGGTAGGAAGCGGAGATGTGTCGGGGTGGGAAGGGGTGATGTGTCTGGGTGGGAAGGGGAGATGTGTCGGGGTGGGAAGGGGAGATGTGTCGGGGTGGGAAGGGGCGATGTGTCGGGGTGGGAAGGGGAGATGTGTCGGGGTGGGAAGGGGAGATGTGTCGGGGTGGGAAGGGGAGATGTGTCGGGGTGGGAAGGGGAGATGTGTCGGGGTGGGAAGGGGAGATGTGTCGGGGTGGGAAGGGGAGATGTGTCGGGGTGGGAAGGGGAGATGTGTCGGGGTGGGAAGGGGAGATGTGTCTGGGTGGGAAGGGGAGATGTGTCGGGGTGGGAAGGGGAGATGTGTCGGGGTGGGAAGGGGCGATGTGTCGGGGTGGGAAGGGTCAATGTGTCGGGGTGGGAAGGGTCGATGTGTCGGGGTGGGAAGGGGAGATGTGTCGGGGTGGGAAGGGGAGATGTGTCGGGGTGGGAAGGGGAGATGTGTCGGGATGGGAAGGGGAGATGTGTCGGGGTGGGAAGGGGAGATGTGTCGGGGTGGGAAGGGGAGATGTGTCGGGGTGGGAAGGGGAGATGTGTCGGGGTGGGAAGGGGAGATGTGTCGGGGTGGGAAGGGGAGATGTGTCGGGGTGGGAAGGGGAGATGTGTCTGGGTGGGAAGTGGAGATGTGTCGGGGTGGGAAGGGGAGATGTGTCGGGGTGGGAAGGGGAGATGTGTCGGGGTGGGAAGGGGTGATGTGTCTGGGTGGGAAGGGTCAATGTGTCGGGATGGGAAGGGGAGATGTGTCGGTGTGGGAAGGGGAGATGTGTCGGGGTGGGAAGGGGAGATGTGTCGGGGTGGGAAGGGGAGATGTGTCGGGGTGGGAAGGGGTGATGTGTCTGGGTGGGAAGGGTCAATGTGTCGGGATGGGAAGGGGAGATGTGTCGGGGTGGGAAGGGGAGATGTGTCGGGGTGGGAAGGGACGATGTGTCTGGGTGGGAAGGGTCAATGTGTCGGGATGGGAAGGGGAGATGTGTCGGGGTGGGAAGAGATGTGTCGGGGTGGGAAGGGGCATGTGTCTGGGTGGTGGGGGGAAGGTCGATGTGTCTGCATGGTGAATAAGATTTACATTTCTATAGCGCCGTTGACGACCTCAGGATGTCCCAAAGTGCTTTATAGCCAATGAATTAATTATGAAATGCTGTCACTGTTGTAATGTCGGAAGCACAACAGGCAATTTGCACACAGCAAGCTCCCACAACCTGCAATTTGATAATGATCAGATCATCTGTTCTTCATGGTGTTGGTTGAGGGGTAAATATTGGCCAAGACCCCAGCAATAACTTCCCTGCTCTTCTTTGAAATAGTGCAAGGGACTTTTTATGTCCACCTGAGAGGGCAGACAGGTCACAGAATCATGGAATGGTTAAAGCACGGAAGAAATATATCCCCTACCCGGGCAGAGAAATATATCAGGGCTGGAGTCAGAGACACAAAGAGAGAGATCAGGAAAACGAGGTGACGCGGGGGAAAGAGACGAGGCAAAGAGATAGGTAACACATAGGTGGTAGAGAGATAGAAGGTGAGAGGGAGAGAGAGAAAGGGAAAGTTGGGTGTGCTGTGTGTGTCCTTTGCCCTGGTGCTGTGGATTATTGTGCAGGCGCTGTCTATCCGTGCTGTGCGCTATAGGGGGTGCTATGCAGCAGTGTGATCCTGAGCAATCCTCCCTCTCCCTCTCTCTCAGTGTGTGTGTGTGTGTGAGAGAGAAGCTTAGCTGGGGCTGGCTGGGGTCCAGCAGCCGCGGTCTGGGGGCCGCACTGTCACCGCAGGGGAGGGAGGGAGAGAGGGAGAGGGCAGCTCGGCTGGGCACAGAGGGTGCTGGGCACAGCCCTGAGCTGGAGAAAGGAGGGAGAGGGGGGCGGGGTGGGGGGGGAGATGGCAAAATAAACCCACCAGCCTGAGCGACAACATCCACGGGCATGTCATTCAGAGCCAAGAGAAGGAAAAGGACACAAGCGCAGAGCCCGGTGCCAGTGCAGGACTTTGCAGCTTTGCATGTACACTTCGCTCTGTGCCTTCGTCTGCCTCCAGCTCTTTCTTCCTGCTCTTTATTTTCCTCATCTGAGGGAGGATGATGCGGAGGCTAACTCGCAGATCGGAAGGGCTGCTGCTGGGCATCATCGGCTGCCTGGCCGCTCTGCTCTATTTCTTCCAAGCCGACCTGGGTCGTGTTGTGTGGGGAGGCGAGCGGGATCACCCAGGACCAGAGTTACAGGATGCAAAAGTAAGTGTGTGTGTTGCCTTTTGAAATGCGAGCATTGTTTATTCTGCCTTGTCCATGTATTTGACTTCATCATCAGAGGCAGTCCCTCAGAAATCGAGGAAGACTTGCTTCCACTCCCAAAGCGAGTTCTTTGGTGGCTGAACAGTCCAATACGAGAGCCACAGACCCTGTCACAGGTGGGACAGACATTCGTCGCGGGAAGGGGTAGGCGGAGATTTGCTACACCGCTCCTTCCGCTGCCTGCGCCTGACCTCTTCTCGAAGAGCTCAACGCCCTCCCGGAGGCACTTTCTCCACCTCGGGCGGTCTGCGGCCAGGGTCTCCCAGGTGTCAGTTTACTTACAGTTGGTTTAATGCAATCATTGCTGTGCCTTTTATCGATCTTTCTAAAGATTGAGATCACGCAATGCTGCAGCTCGGGAGGAGGCCATTCGGCCCATCGTTCCTGTGCTGGCTCTGTGATAGAGCTGTCCAATTAATCGCACTCCCCCTGCTCTTTCCCCCACAGCCCTCCAAATGAATCGCCTTCAAGTATCTATTCAATTTCCTGTTGATGTTACCTGGATAAATTCCTCCACGTGATGCATTTATCCCACAGGCACAGTGGGCCCATGGCCTTTGCTGTGGGTTAAATGTGACACACTCCGAGGGATTCTCCCACCCCACCCCCACCCCACTAGTGGATCTCCCATGGCATTGCCCATGGGTAGTCTGGGCACTGGGGCTCAGTTGCAAAGTTTCAGCTGCTCAGGTGGCCTGTCCCTTTAAGGTTGCTGCTATCACTCGGCCAATCCAGGAAGCTGTCATGATTTATAAACTGCTGTGCTCAATCAGAGGATTCTTTAGTAAATTACAGGCTCCCGGTCAATGACGGGCTATCTTTAAAAACACATCATTTGCATCTCAAATGAAGAGTTGGCTGGTGTGTGAGATCTAGAGTGTGGTTTATGCACTTCGGCCTCTGAATGTGCGCGGGGCAAGGGTCGACCACGTACAGTAGTTTGATGACAGAGGATGGGCCGACCTTGGATCTGGCCTGGAGACGACGGAAGGTTGAACAGGTTCCCACTGGTTCTGTAGTTTAGTTCCACTCCAGCGGAGAGCTTGTTGAGTGTGAAGTGGAGCATGGCAGCAAGGAAGATCGAGAAGAGGGTTGGCGCGATGACACAGCCCTGCTTGACTCCAGTCCGGACGTGGATTGGGTCAGTGGTGGATCCGTTGGTCAGGATCACGGCCTGCATGTCGTTGTGGAGCAGGCGGAGGATGATGTCAAACTTTTGGGGGCAGCCGAAATGGAGGAGGACGCTCCATAGTCCCTCACGGTTAACAGTGTCAAAGGCCTTTGTGAGGTCAAAGAAGGCCATGTACAAGGGTTGGTGCTGTTCCCTGAACTTCTCCTGTAGTTGTCGCGTGGTGAAGATCATGTCCGTTGTACCACTTAGTCGATGGAATCTGCATTGTGACTCTGAGAGGGGCTCTTCAGCCACAGGGAGAAGACAGTTGAAGCGTATGAAAGCATGGGCCTTACACTAAACATCCGTAAGACAAAGGTCCTCCACCAACCTGACCCCGCCACACAACACTGCGGCCCTGGACAACGTGGACCACTTTCCATTCCTCCGGGAGCCTACTATCAGCAAGGACAGACATCGACGACGAGGTCCAACACCACCTCTAGTGCAACAGTGCAGTCTTCGGCCGCCTGAGGAAGAGAGTGTTTGAAGACCAGGACCTCAAATCTGGCACCAAGCTTATGGTCTACAGGGCTGTAGTGATACCCGCCCTCCTATATGGCTCAGAGACTATGTACAGCAGACACTTCAAAGTGCTGGAGAAATACCACCAACGCTGCCTCCGCAAGATCCTACAAATCCACTGGGAGGACAGACGGACCAATGTCAGTGTTCTCGATCAGGCCAACATCCCCAGCATTGACGCATTGACCACGCTCGACCAGCTCCATTGGGCGGGCCACGTCATCCGCATGCCCGACATGAGACTCCCGAAGCAAGCGCTCTATTCGGAACTCCTACATGGCAGGCGATCCCCAGATGGGCAGAGGAAACATTTTAAGGACATTCTCAAAGCCTCTTTGATAAAATGCAACATCCCCACCGGCACCTGGGAATCCCTGGCCCATGACCACCCTAAGTGGAGGAATAGCATCCAGGAGGGCGCTGAGCACCTTGAGTTTCGTCACCGAGAGCATGCGAAGGACAAGCGCAGGCAGCGGAAGGAGCGTGCGGCAAACCAGAATCCCCATCCACTCTTTCCTCCAACTACTGTTTGTCCCACCTGTGACAGAGACTGTACTGTACAGTCACCTGGGAACTCATTTTTGGAGTGGAAGCAAGTCTTCCTCGATTTTGAGGGACTGTGTATGATGATGGGTGGATGCAGGACCTTTATGAGAATGTAACTGGCAGGGTAGATAAGGGGGAACCAGTGGATGTAGTATATTTGGATTTTCGAAAGGCACTCACTAAGGTGCCACACAAAAGGTTGTTGCAAAAGATAAGGGCTCATGGGGTTGGGATAATATATTAGCATGGATTGAGGATTGGTTAATGGACGATAAACAGAAAGCAGAAATAAACGGGTCATTTCCTGATAGGCAGGTTACCAGTGGGGTGTCGCAAGGATCAGTGCTTGGGCCTCAGCTGCTTACAATCTATATTAGTGACTTAGATGAAGGGACCGAGTGCAATTCAATGTTGACTGACGATACAAAGTTAAGTGGAAAAGTAAGCTGTGAGGAGAACACAAAGAGTCTGCATCGACATGTTAAGTGAATGAGCAGTAAGGTGGCAAATGGAGTATAATGTGGGAAATGTGAGGTTAACTTTGATTAGGAAGAATAGAAAAACAGTATATTTTTTTAAATGGTGGGAACTATTCACTGTTGGTGTTCAGAGGGATTTCGGTATCTTTGTACACAAACTACAGAAAGTTAACATGCAGGTACAGCAAGCAATTAGGAAATCAAATGGCACATTGGCCTTTATTGCAAGGCATTTGGAGTAGATAGGAATATAAGAATTAGGAGCAGGTGAAGGCCATATGGCCCCTTGAGCCTGCTCCGCCATTCAATAAGATTGTGGCTGATTATTGACCGCAACACCACTTTCCTGCCCTATCCCATATCCCTTGATTCCCCATGAGTCCAAAAATCTATCTATCTCAACCTTGAATACACTGAATGACTGAGCATCCTCAGCAGTTTGGGGCAGAGAATTCCAAAGATTCACAACCGGCTGAATAAAGAAATTCCTTTCGTCTCAGTCTTAAAAGGCCGACCCCTTATCCTGAGACTAGGCCCCCTAGTTCTGGACTCTCCAGCCAAGGGGAAAAATCTCTCAGCATCTATCCTGTCAATTTCCCTCAGAATCTTATATGTTTCAATGAGATCTCCTCTCATTCTTCTAAATTCCAAAGTGTAAAGGCCTAATCTACTCGATGTCTCCTCATAGGACAACCCTCTCATCCCAGGGATTAGCCTAGTGAACTTTGTTGAACAGCCTCTAAGGCAAGTAGCTGCATATAATTCCTTAGTTAAGGAGACCAAAACTGTACACAGTACTCCAGGTGTGAAATCACCAAAGCCTTGTACAATTGTAGCAAGACTTCCTTACTCTTGTATTCTAAACCTCTAGTAATAAAGGCCAACATGCCATTTGCCTTCCTCATTGCTTACTGTACCTGCATGCTAACTCTCTGTTTCCTGTAAGAGGATACCCAAATCGCTTTGAACACCAACATTTAATAGTTTCTCACCATTTAACAAATATTTTGCTTTTCTATTCTTCCTACCAAAGTGAATAACCTCACATTTCCCCACATTATACTCCATCTGCCACCTTGTTGCCCACTCACTTAACCTGTCTATATCCCTTTGCAGGCTCTTTGCGTACTCACAGCTTACATTCCCACCTAGCTTTGTATCAGCAAACGTGGATACAATACACTCTGTCCCTACATCTACGTTATTAATATAGATTGTAAATAGCTGAGGCCCCAGCACTGATCCTTGCAGTACCCCATTAGTTACAGTCTGCGAACCTGAGAAATACCCGTTTTTCCCTACTCTCTGTTTTCTGTCCGTTAACCAATCCTCTATCCATGCTAATACATTACCTCCAATCCCATGATCCCTTATCTTATGTAACAACCTTTTACATGGCACCTTATCAAATGCCTTTTAGAAATCCAAATATACTACATCCACTGGTTCCCCTATATCTACCCTGCCAGTTACATCCTCAAAAAACTCTAATAAATTTGTCAAACATGATTTCCTTTTCATAAGACTATGTTGGTTCTGCCTAATCATATTATGATTTTCTAAGTGCCCTGATACCACTTCCTTAATAATGGATTCCAGCATTTTCTCGATAACTGATGTCAGGCTAATTGGCCTGTAGTTCACTGTTTTCTCTCTCCCTATTTTCTTGAATAGCAGGGTTACATTAGCTACCTTCCAATCTAATGGGACCTTTCCAAAATCTATGGAATTTTGGAAGATCACAACCAATGCATCCATTATTTCTGCAGCCACCTCTCTTAGTACATTAGGATATAGGCCATCAGGTCCAGGGGATTTGTTAGATTTTAGTCCCATTACTTTGTCAAGTTCTTTTTCTCTACTGATATTAATTACTTTAAGTTCCTCACTCTCATTAACCCCTTGGTTCCCCACTATTTTTGGTATATATTTTGTGTCTTCTACTGTGAAGACAGATACAAAATATTTGTTTAATGTCTCTGCCATTTCCTTGTTCCCCAGTATAAGTTCTCCTGTCTCAGCCTCTAAGGGACCAAGTTTGCTTTTGCTACTCTCTTCCTTTTTACATACTTGTAGAAGCTTTTACAATCTGTTCTTATATTTCTTGCTAATTTTCTCTCATATTCCACTTTCTCCCTTTTTATCAATTTTTTGGGTCATCCTTTGCTGATTTCTAAAGCTCTCCCAATCCTCAGACTTATTTCTATTTTTCACAACCTACTTTTCCCAATCTCCCTTAGCCAACTCATCCCTCATACCCACTTTATGACTTTATTTAAGTTCAAGACTTGAGTTTTAGACTTAATAATGTCATTCTCAAACTTAACATGAAATTATATTGTTTTATGATCACTCTTCTCTAGAGGAACCTTTATGATGAAATTACTAATTAACCCTGTCTCATTACTCCAAACTAGATCTAAAATCTCCTGTTCGCTGGCTCCCTGGTTGAGTAGAAGAGTAATTAAGTCCTGTTACAATTGTACAGGGCTTTGGTGAGAGCACACCTGAGTACTGTGCACAGTTTTGGTCTCCCGAACTAAGAAAGGATATACTTGCCTTAGAGGAGGTGCAACAAAGGTTCACGAGATTGATTCCTGGGATGAGAGGGCTGTCCTACGAGGAGACATTGAGTAGAATGGGCCTATACTCTGGAGTTTAGGAGCATGAGAGGTGATCTCATCGAAACATATAAGATTTGGAGGGGGATTGACAAGTTAGAGGCCGTTTCCACTGGCTGGGGTGTCTAGAACTGTGGGGCATTGTCTCAGGAAAAGGGATCCGCCACTTAGGACTGAGATGAAGAGGAATTTCTTCACTCAGAGGGTAGTGAATCTTTAGAATTCTACCCTTGAGGGCTGTGGATGCTGAGTCGTTAAGTATTTTCAAGGTTGACGTAGATAGACTTTTGGGCTCTCAGGGAATCAAGGGAAAGTGGAGTTCAGATGACAGATCAGCTATGATCTTATTAAATGGTGGAGCAGGCTCAAGGGGCCGTCTGGTCTACTCCTGCTCATAAATCTTATGTCATTATGTACTCCTAGATCTCACGTGGCATTGCTCACACTGAGTTGAAGGATGCACTGTTTTATAGCAAGGGTGATATCAACAAAAGTGTGACAGGAACAATATTACAGGAAGTAAATATGACACATGCAAGAAGTGCAAGAATTTTAATACATTAAACATTGTCACACAAAGTATTATGGCTTTACTGCTATCACCTATGGCACTGCTCGTAGTGAGTCGAGTTTTATCCTGTTTTATAACACAGGTTGATTGTGCCATTAACATACAAGTATCATTTTGCTGCTGAGGTAGATCTGTGTAACTGGCAAGACCCTTGAAGACCGCAAGGTCGAATTGCTGTAACGAATCATGTCCTGAGGTCAGATAGAGCCTAATTGTTGGAAAAGTTTCTCTGTAGATTGGCAGTTGCTGGCAAATCTGCAGCCCCTTTCCCAAGGGCAGAAGAACCAACAGGAAATAATAAGCTTTCTTTCTCTTTTTTAAAAATACTATCATAAAACAGTGACACAGAAATGTTCATGTGTGCCATCTAAAATGTGATGCTGAAGAGTGATGAAGACACGTCAAAGCTTTTATATATAAGGCAGGACTGTAGCCATAGATTGAACAAAGCCCCAGGTTCCAGGACATCAAATGCAATCCGATACAGAGGAAGAGGAAGTTGTACAATTCATTCCTCGGATGAAGAGTATCATTTTCCTAGGAACATAGGAATGGGAGTCGGCTATTCAGTCCCTCAAGCCTGTTCTGCCATTCAGTTAGATCATGGCTAACTCATATAGCCCAAATCCATTTGCCTGCCTTTGTTCCATGTTGCTCATAGGTAAGGCAAATCTTGTTTGACTAACTTGATTGAGTTCTTCAGTGAAGTAACAGAGGGTGTTGATGCATACATATATGGATTTTCAGAAGGCGTTTGATAAAGTGCCACATAATAGACTTGTTAGCAAGATTGAAGCACAGATTAATGGGGGAATAGCTGCGTGGATTCAACATTGGCTAAGAGACAGAAAGTAGAGTAGCACTGAATATTTGTTTTCCAGACTTGAGGGCTGCATACAGTGGTGTCCCCCCAGGGGTCGGTATTGGGACCACTGCTCTTTTTGATATATATTAATGACCCAGACTTGGTTTATAGAGGGCATCATTTCAAAGTTTGCAGTTGATACAAAGCTTGGAAATGCAGCAAACAGTGAGGAGGCTAGCAATAGATTTCTGGAGAATATAGTGTAGGAAACCAGATTTTCCACAGGTTTGTGGACCCAGATGGTAGATAGCCAAAGAAACTCCAACTATTCTATACTTTACTGGAATCAAAAATTTTGATTAATGGTTCAATAGTTCACACAAGCATCAGGCAATACGTACAACCTTAAACCAAGCCGTCAATCCTTGTAGCATCCTTGGACATGCTCCATCTAGATGAACTTCTTGCCTTGCCGACTGCAATGCCTGTCTTGCTCCGATCTCTTCTTTTTATGTTGTTCTTGCCAGTTGGGGCATGAGTATAAGTTAGGGAAGTTCCCTTTTGGCCAATCAGCCTTGTCACTGGACCTCGATGGTTCTACTTATTGGGGGAGCGAGTATCAGAATTCCACTAACCTTTGTGTAAAAAAGTAGCTTCTTGATTTCACTCTTTGTTCCATTCATTCCTGGGATGTGGGCATCGCTGGCGGGTTAGCATTTATTGCCCATCCTTAATTGCCCTTGAGAAGGTGGTGGTGAGCCGCCTTCTTGAACCGCTGCAGTCCGTGTGGTGAAGGAGCTCCCACAGTGCTGTTAGGGAGGGAGTTCCAAGGTTTTGACCCAGCGACGATGGAGGAACGGCGATATATTTCCAAGTCACGACGGTGTGTGACTTGGAGGGGAACGTTGAGGTGATGGTGTTCCCATGCACCTGCTGCCCTTGTCCTTCTAGTTGGTTCTATGGTGTAATGGTAAGCACTCTGAACTAGAAATCCAGCGATCCGAGTTCAAATCTCGGTGGCACCTGAATTCTGGAGAATTCCCTAGTCTAGCGGTTATCACGTTTGCCTCACACATCTAAAGTCCCCGGTTTGAGCTTGAGCGGAGATGTGAAAATGCGTATCCGTAGTGTAGTGGTTATCACGTTCGTCTAACATGCGAGCAGTCAACTGTTTGAAACTGGGTGGAAAAACTAAAAAAGGTGGTAGAGATTGCTGGTTTGGGAGGTGCTGCCAAAAAAGCCACTGAGAGTGGCTGCAGTGCATCTTGTAGATGGTACATACTGCAGCCACGATGTGCCAGTGGTGGAGGGAGTGACCGTTTAAGGTGGTGGATGAGATGCCAATCAAACATGCTGATTTGTCCTGGATGGTGTCGAGTTTCTTGAGTGTTGTTGGAGCTGCACTCATCCAGGCAAGTGCAGAGTATTCCATCACACTCCTGACTTGTACCTTGTAGATGGTGGAAAGTCTTCGGGGAGTCAGGAGGTGAGACAATCGCCACAGAATACCCAGCCTCTGAACTTCCCTTGTTGCCACAGTATTTATATGACTGGTCCAGTTAACTTTCTGGTTAATGGTGACCCCCAGGATGTTGATGATGAGGGATTCGTCAATGGTGATGTCATTGAACGTCAAGGGGCGGTGCTTCGACTCTCGCTTGTTGGAGATAGCCATTGCCTGGTATTTCTGTGGAGCGAATGTTACTTGCCACTTTTCATTATCTGAGGAGTTGTGAATGGCACTGAACACTGTGCAGTCATCAGCGAACATCCCCACTTCTGACCTTATGATCGAGGGAAGGTCATTGATGAAGCAGCTGAAGACGGTTGGGCCGAGGACACTGCCCTGAGGAACTCCTGCAGCGATGTTCTGGGGCTGTGATGATTGACCTCCAATAACCACAACCATCTTCCTTTGTGCTAGGTATGACTCCAGCCAATGGAGAGTTTTCCTCCAGATTCCCATTGACTTCAGTTTTACTAGGGATTCTTGATGCCACACTTGGTCAAATGCTGCCTTGATGTCAAAGGCAGTCACTCTCTCCTCACCTCTGGAATTCATCTCTTTTGTCCATGTTTGGACAAAGGCTGTAATGGGGTCTGGGGCCGAGTGATCCTGGCGGAACCCAAACTGAGCATCGGTGAGCAGGTTATTGGTGAGTAAATGCCGCTTGATAGCACTGTCAACAACACCTTCCATCACTTTGCTGATGATTGAGAGTAGACTGATGGGGCGGTAATTGGCCAGCTTAGATTTATCCAGCTTTTTGAGGACAGGGCATACCTGGGCAATTTTCCACTTTGTCAGATAGATGCCAGTCAGTGTTGTAGCTGTACTGGAAAAGCCTGGCTAGAGGCACAGCTAGTTCTGGGGCACAGGTCTTCAACACGACAGCTGGGATGTTGTCGGGGTCTATAGCCTTTGCTGTATCCAGTGCACTCAGCCATTTCTTGATGTCAAATGGAGTGAATCGAATTGGTTGAAGACTGGCTTCTGTGATGGTGGGGACCTCAGGAGGAAGCCCAGATGGGTCATCCACTTGGGCACTTCTGGCTGAAGATGGTTTTAAACACTTCAGCCTAGTCTTTTGCACTCACGTGCCGGGCTCTGCCATCATTGAGGATGGGGATATTCATGGAGTCGCGTCCTCCCGTTAGTTGTTTAATGGTCCATCACCATCCATGACTGGATGTGGCAGGACTGCAGAACTTTGATCTGATCTGTCGATTGTGGGATCGCTTAGCTCTGCCTATAGCATGCTGCTTCCGCTGTTTAGGCTGCTTGTAGTCCTGTGTTGCAGCTTCCCCAGGTTGACACCTCATTTTTAGGTACACCTGGTGCTGCTCCTGGCTTGCTCTTCTACACTCATCATTGAACCAGGGTTGGTCCCCTGCCTTGATGGTAATGGTAGAGTGAGTGATATGCCGGGCCATGAGGTTACAGGTTGTGGTGGAATACAATTCTGCTGCTGCTGATGGCCCACAGCACCTCATGGATGCCCAGTTTTGAGCTGCCAGATCTGTTCTGAATCTATCCCATTTACACGGTGGTAGTGCCACACAATACGATAGATGGTGTCCTCAGAGTGAAGACGGGATTCCGTCTCCACAAGGACTGTGCGGTGATCACTGCTACCAATGCTGTCATGGACAGATGCATCTGCGACAGGTAGATTGGTGAGGATGAGGTCAAGTAGGTTTTTCCCTGGTGTTGATTCTCTCACCACCGGCCGCAGGCCCAGTGTGGCAGCTGTGTCCTTCGGGACTCGGCCAGCTCGGTCAGTAGTGGTGCTACTGAGCCACTCTTGGTGATGGTCATTGAAGTCCCCCACCCAGAGCACATTCTGTGCCCTTGCTACTCTCAGTGCTTGTTCCAAGTGGTGTTCAACATGGAAAAGCAACGATTCATCAGCTGAGAGAGGGCGGTACGTGGTAATCAGCAAGAGATTTCCTTGCCCATTCTAGACCTGAAGCCATGAGACTTCATCTGGTCCAGAGTAAATGTTGAGGACTCCCAGGGCCACTCCCTCCTGACTATATACTACCATATACTACTCAGAATAAGGGATCACCCAGTTAAAACTGAGGTGAGGAGAAATTTCTTCTCTCAGACGGCTGTGAATCTTTAGAATTCTCTACCCCAGAGAGATGTGGAGGCTGGGTCATTGAATATATTTAAGGTGAGATAGACAGATTTTTGAATGATACAGAAGTCGAGCGTTATGGGGAACGGGCAGGGAAGTGGAGTTGAGGCAAAGATCAGATCAGCCATGATCTCATTGAATGGCGGAGCAGGCTCGAGGGGCCAGGTGGCCTACTTCTATACTAGCTTTTTATTCCAGATTTATTTAATTGAATTTAAACTGAATGTAAATTCCCCAGCCGCCGTGGTGGAATTTGAACTTATGTCTACCACTATGTTCCCGTTCTCCTATCTGAAAGGCCTATCGCCAATTTTAAGTTTATGTCTCCTTGTTCTGGATTGCTCCAGCACAGGAAATAACTTCTGCTTACCTACCCATAGTCATCTTAAAGACCTCAGTGAGATCAAGCTTCTAATGGTGAGGGAATGCAAGCCAAGGTTATTCAATCAGTTACATAATGCAATCCTCTAAGTCCAACTATCATTCTAATTAATATGTGTTGCCACACCCTTCAAAGCCAATATGTCCTTCGTGATGTTCGGTGCACAAAACTATGCTCCAGATTGGATCTGACCAAGGCTCTGTACAACTGAAGCATCACTTCCTTCTCTTTGTATTGCAACCTCCTTGAGATAAAGGCCAATTTTACATTAGCCTTTTTGATTACTATTTGTATCTGTGCACGAGCTTTTAGTAATTTGTGTACACAGACATCTAAATCCATTGCCCCTCCACAGAAAATATTACCATTTGTCTTGCTCAGATCTGAAGTAGATGACCTCACACGACCCAACATTGAACTGCGTCTGCCACAGTTTTGCCCATTCACCTAATCTGTCCGTGTCCCTTTGTAGTTTTCAGCTCCCATCTACACAGCTTACTGTGCCTCCTAACCGTGTGATCTGCAAATTTGAATACAGAACACTCTATTCCTCATCCAAGGGGAAACAATTATGGAAGCAAATGGCTAAAGCCGATGAAATGTCTGATCTGTGTTTGATAGGAGACTTCAATTTTGCAGGAATTCAGTGGCACAATTATATGTTTTTTGAAGTGGTGGAAAGTACAGCTGAAAGATTTGTTGTTTCCTCCTCGCACAGCATGTCAAAGAGAAAAGTAGGAGTAATCATACATTAGATGGTCTGTTTAAAAATATTTTTTTTAAACAACCACAGGATGTCCCAAAGTACTTTATAGCCAGCTACATTTGATTTGAATGTAGGACTGCAATATGCACACAGCAAGCTCCCACAAACAGCAATGAGATAATGACCAGATAACCTGTTTTGCTAGTTGAGAGATAAATATTGGCCAGGACACCGGGGAGAACTCCCCTGCGCTTCTTCGAATAGTGCTGTGGGAGCCTTGACCTCCAGCTGAGAGGGCAAATGGGGCCTCGGTTTAACATCTCAACTGAAAGACGGCACCTCCGACAGTGGAGCACACCCTCAGTACTGCACTGGAGTGTCAGCCTAGATCTTGTACTCAAATCTCTGGAGTGGTGCTTGAACCCACACCTTCTGACTCGTGTGTGAACGCACTATCCACTGAGCCATAACTGAGCCTAACTTGATGTCAGACCTCCATGTGGGGAACACCTGGGAAACAGTGATCATAATAGTATAAGGTTTCAGTTGGTTGCTCGAACCAAAAGTACTGAAAATCTGCAATTAATTCCGTGTTTCAAAGGGGCTAATCGTAATAAATCGGCAGCAGATTAGGAACAGGTCAATTGGTCAATCCTACTGGGTAGGGAAACAACAAATACTGATTGTAAAGGGCAGATTTTTAAGAGCAAATTAAAATACATATGGGGCCAAAATTGTCGCTTCCCTCAAGGTCTGTTACCGCTGGAATGAGTGGAATGGCTGCCGATTTTTCGTAGAATGGCCGCCATTTTGAAAATTCCGCTCCTGTGTTACCCCAGTGGTGACCCGCTCCCTTCACTACCGTTCTGCTGCTGCTGATCCATCCGAAGTGACCCCCCGATCGCGAAATTCTGCACGGAAAATCTTCCTCCCGCTGCTTGGTGCCACCGACAGCTTCTTCTGCTGGTGCACTGCGCATGGAGTGCGTGAAAAATGGCGGTGTGGCCGCCATTAAAGGGGAGGGCGCACGGCCGTGGCCGCCATCTTATTTTTATTTGTCGGCCTCTTGCGTGCCAGGCCACTGGCCCGGGCCGAAACCCTCCCTGCTGGCCCAGTGGACCGAACCTAAAGCATGGTGGCGGCTCTCCTCGTTAAGTGAAGGGGAGGGACGTGGTGACGCGCTACGCTGATAAGTGACAGCGGGGGAGACTCCGCCCACCCCCCCACTTCCACCCCTCTAGTGTACGAACTTGCGCCCACCGTCACACTGCCGACCCCGTTGTGACCCACCTCCAGTGTGCTGGAGGAGAAAAGCCAAAGAGCGGAATTTTGCGCAAGAGGCCACCACATCTACCGCGGCGGAGAAAACAGTCGAGACACGGTAAGTGAGCCGCATTTTCGGCGGGGGTTGTGGGGGGGTGTGCAATTTCAGCCCCTTAGAAGCCACATAAGTCGCCAAAGTCAAAAGAATGGAGTGTTGAGGTGCAGAGGGACCTGGGGGTCCTTGTGCGTGAATCCCAAAAAGTTAGTTTGCAGGTGCAGCAGGTAATCAGGAAGGCGAATGGAATGTTGGCCTTCATTGCGAGAGGGATGGAGTACAAAAGCAGGGTGGTCCTTCTGCAACTGTACAGGGTATTGGTGAGGCCGCACCTGGAGTACTGCGTGCAGTTTTGGTCACCTTACTTAAGGAAGGATATACTAGCTTTGGAGGGGATACAGAGACGATTCACTAGGCTGATTCCGGAGATGAGGGGGTTACCTTATGATGATAGATTGAGTAGACTGGGTCTTTACTCGTTGGAGTTCAGAAGGATGAGGGGTGATCTTATAGAAACATTTAAAATAATGAAAGGGATAGACAAGATAGAGGCAAAGAGGTTGTTTCCACTGGTCGGGGAGACTAGAACTAGGGGGCACAGCCTCAAAATACGGGGGAGCCAATTTAAAACCGAGTTGAGAAGGAATTTCTTCTCCCAGAGGGTTGTGAATCTGTGGAATTCTCTGCCCAAGGAAGCAGTTGAGGCTAGCTCATTGAATGTATTCAAGTCACAGATAGATAGATTTTTAACCAATAAGGGAATTAAGGGTTACGGGGAGAGAGCGGGTAAGTGGAGCTGAGTCCACGGCCAGATCTTACTGAATGGCGGAGCAGGCTCGAGGGGCTAGATGGCCTACTCCTGTTCCTAATTCTTATGTTCTTATGTTCTTATGTAGAAAGAAGAAGCCAAGGTATCTGACTGACTGGTCATGGACAAATACAAATCAAATGTAAAAGTATATGAGACCCAGAGACGACTACCGTGAGCAGTAAAAAGCACCAAGGCTGATATTAGATCAGCTAAAAGGTTAATGGAAAAGAGAATAGTGGTAGTAATGAGAAAAGCTTTTTCAGCTACATGAAGGGTCAGAGGACTGTCAAAGACCATTGGCTGATGCTCAAGGATAGGTTGGAAAGGACTCTCAATACATGGCCAAGATATTCAAGGAGCACTTTGCATTCGACTTTACTCTCGAAGGCAATGCTCAGCTGACAGCATTATGTGGCGTCACACTAAAACTGTTAATATTAAAATAGATGAGGATATCGTCTTAGAGAAGGAACCTTAAAATAGATCGGGCTGCCAGCCCAGATGATATCCTCCCGAGGGATATTAGTGAGGACACAGGGGAGAACTCCCCTCCTCTTCTTCAAATTAGTGTCATGGAGAGGGCAGACGGGGCCTCGGTTTAACATCCAAAAGACGGCACCTCCAACAGTGCAGTGCTCCCTCAGTACTGCACTGGAGTGTCAGCCAGGATTATGTGAGGAACCAATATCCGTCTCACTTAGAGGCGAGAGTGAAATCAACTGAGCCACGGCTGACACTGGTGAAAAGTATTTTATGGATGTGGCGAGCCGCTCCTATATACTTTCAGCGTAAAAGCAACACCCAGAACTTCAGTGGAAGGAGGGCGGCCAGTGGAAGAATGGAAGAGGGCTGCACAATGGCTACGCTCCTGAAACAGGATGCAGTGACAGCGCAATACAGGGGCAGCTGCACAGGAGAAAAGGTGAGGAATAAAATATATAAATGCTTGATCAATATAGCACCATCATCATCATTATAGACAATCCCTTGGAATCGAGGAAGAAATGCTTCCACTCTTAACATGAACTCTTAGGTGGCTGATCAGTCTAATATGAGAACCACAGTCCCTATCACAGTTGGGACAGATAGTCGTTGAGGGTAAGGGAGGGTGGGACTGGTTTGCTGCACGCTCCTTCCGCTGCCTGTGCTTGATTTCTGCATGCTCTCGGCGATGAGACCCGAGGTGCACTTCCTCCACTTAGGGCGGTCTTTGGCCAGGGACTCCCAGGTGTCAGTGGGGATGTCGCACTTTATCAGGGAGGCTTTGAGAGTGTCCTTGTAACGTTTCCTCTGCCCACCTTTGGCTCGTTTGCAGTGAAGGAGTTCCGAGTAGAGCGCTTGCTTTGGGAGTCTCGTGTCTGGCATGCAGACTATGTGGCCTGCCCAGTGGAGCTGATCGAGTGTGGTCAGTGCTTCAATGCTGGGGATGTTGGCCTGGTCGAGGACGCACCATATCATGTCTCTCAGGACATCTCAAAACGTTTTACCTTGAAGTAACTTACTGTTATATTAGCAAATGAAGCAGGCATTTTTACACAGAAAGATCCCACAAACAGCAATGACATATACAGTGGGCGAGGCGGAGCCGGTGGGTGGGTAGGTGGTGCGGGGGGGGTCGGTGCAGGAATAGTGAGTAGAAGGTTGTTCAGGGTGTTCAAAAACTTGAAATTTGTATGATTTCTTTTATCTAAGACCACTCCTTAGGAGAGAACATGCCTTAGGTCGCGTGATAGAACAGAGAAACAACAGATGTTCTTCCAGAGCTGGCCAATTCCAGCAATGAGAAACGATGAGTTGGGCTGGGGCTTCTCAGTGTTCACTGAGATATTGCAACTGAATCGTGGCAAAGATAATGATGGACTAGTGACTCATAACTGGCACCTGAGCTTCATGCTTTACAGTCTTTCTCTGGCAAGGCTCATTACTTTCCATTTAGTTTATTTGCATCACTAGGTTAAAGGAAGCTTCCTTTAACCTAGTGATGCAAATAAACTGTATTTAAACCTTAGTGCGAAATTCCGATTTGAAAAATAGACTTTTAGAAGTAGTTTTGTTTGGACTGGCAAACTCACATCCAAAACCTCCTATCCAAAACATCCTGCCTACACCCTTGGAGATGATCATTTTGTTTTCCATGTCTGCTTTTATTTCAAAGAAATGGAATGTATTTTCAATCCTGGACATTGCAACAAAGAATGAAGTCAACTCGATTGGATGATCGCCCATTGGTGTCCGAAAATCACCGCAGTCTCCCAAAGCTGGTGTGGGTCCCTGATTTAAATATTTTGGGAAAGCCCTGACAGAGGTGCCAGCTTTCGGGTGAGGCATTAAACTGTGGCCCTGTCTGTCTTCTCAGGTGGATGTAAAAGATCCCATGGGACCATTCGAAAAGGAACAGTGGCGATCAACATTTATCTTTCAACCAGCACCACCAAAACAGACTGGGGGGGGAGGGGTGGTGTGGGGTTGATTTTCAACTGCTGTCCGCCCCATTCACGTTAGAAATTGGGGCGGGGTAAGCAGCGGGCATTTGTGAAAAGGTCCCGCTCCTTAGCTGCCCGAGCACTGCCTGGCCCGATTTCCCAACGGGGTAAGCAGCTGACAATTGTGGAAAGGTCCCGCTCCTTAGCTGCCCGAGCACTGCCTGGCCCGATTTCCCAACGGGGTAAGCAGCTAACAATTGTGAAAAGGTCCCGCTCCTTAGCTGCCCGAGCACTGCCTGGCCCGATTTCCCAACGGGGTAAGCAGCTGACAATTGTGGAAAGGTCCCGCTCCTTAGCTGCCCGAGCACTGCCTGGCCCGATTTCCCAACGGGGTAAGCAGCTAACAATTGTGAAAAGGTCCCGCTCCTTAGCTGCCCGAGCACTGCCTGGCCCGATTTCCCAACGGGGTAAGCAGCTGACAATTGTGAAAAGGTCCCGCTCCTTAGCTGCCCGAGCACTGCCAACGGGCCTTGAAATGGACAGCTGCCCGAGCCTGCTCACAATATTTAAATCAAGGACCCACACCAGCTTTGGGAGACCACTGCGATTTTCGAACACCAGTGGGCGGAGCTTGCGATCATCTGATCAGTTGTAATCATTCTTTGTTAGACTGTCCAGGTTGGAAAATAAAATGATCAGCATCAAGACTTTAATCAAATTTGTCAATTATTAACTAAGCCTCAATGGTTCAAAATTAGGGGCTATACATATAAGGCAGTCTCAAATATATCCAATACCAGAGAGTGGTGAGAATGTGGAACCCACTACCACAGGGCGTGGTTGAGGCGAAAAGCAGGGGTGTATTTAAGGGGATGCTGGATAAACATATGAGGGAGAAAGGAATGGAAGGATGTGCTGGTAAGGTGAGATGAAGGAGGGTGGGAAGAGGCTCTTGTGGAACATAGACACCAGTACAGACCAGCTGAGACGCAGGGCCTATTTATGTGCTGTAGTTCTATGTAATACTATGTAATTAGTATTAGTATTAGGCAGTCCCTTGTATCGAGGATGACTTGCTTCCACACCAAAAAGGAATGAGTTCACAGGTGTTTCAATAAAGGACCTAATATTCCAGATCCCGAACTACATGTTGAAGGGTGGACGATGCCTGTGCGTGGATTTTTTTAACGTGTGGTGGCTGTTACATACCAGCCACCACACGGGCTTGACAGAGCTAGGTCTTGGTCCAGTGGCAAGGATTAACCAAGACGACCGGAGACCAGCTCTGCTGCACGGACCTAGTGCGCACACGTATCGCAGTGTGGGCTGGCCCGTGCTGCATTTAGGGTTAGACCCTCGCCTCTTCTGGACCCTGAACTCACGCCTCTCCTGGGCCCCGATCTTTCCGCAACGATCTCTTGCCGCTCCTCCTCCCAGACCTCACCGTGCCTCTGCTGTACCTGGGCCCCGGCAATGGTTCTGCCCATGCTCCAATCAGGGGCCTGGATTTTGGTGACATCAATCCAGACGCCCTCCTCGAAGCTGTCCAGGAGGGTGACTATGGGAACATTCTACACTCCACAGCACCGTGGTGAGGCATGGATTCAGAACTGAAGTGAGAGGTCTTCCTGTGTGTGCGACAATATAGTAAAGTCACTGTCTGTCGACGGGTTACACAATGAACACAGAGCAGCTTCCACCCTGCTCCGTCTTGAGTTGCTTCATGCCAAGGGGCATTGTGGGTGAGACTGGTCTTGGGTGGTGGGGGCGGAACGAGCGAATCGACAGTCCGTGTTACATCTGGCCCGATTTTCTTTTCCAGTGAGGTCGGGGGTCGGGGTGGGGGGGGGCGGGCGGTGGGGGGGTCGTGTTACACGCCGACTCGTAATCGTCCGCTTTGTGCTGCCGCCCTGAACCAGTTTCAGCCAGTCTCGTGCTGAATTCAAGGCACGGTTGAGGTGACCGAGTACTGTATATGTCGAACATAAGAACATAAGAATTAGGAACAGGAGTAGACCATCTAGCCCCTCGAGCCTGCTCCACCATTCAACAAGATCATGGCGGAAGAGGGAGGTGCAATCTAGACAGTTTCCCGCAGGGGGAGGTGTGACATTCGGTGGGGGTGGAGGAGCCCTTGCTGCTCCCTGGACTGGTACACAGTTGTTTGGTGGCAGCCTGGTCTTCTGACCTTTGGCCTTCAGAGGTGTCGGTCCAGAAAATGAAGAACAGCGGGTGGCGGTGGGGTGGGGGATGAAAAATGACAGAAAAAAGGAAAAACCAACCATACAATACGCTACTGGGAAAAGAAAGTGTTATATACGTGGACTTGTATTTACTCTGTACAGCCACCAGAGGGCTCATCCCTTGGAGTCCCAAGGGAGCCCATAATCCCTTGGGAGCACAGGTATTTAAGGAGGTCTCACAGGTTGGAGGGGCACTCTGGAGACCTGCGATAAAAGACTAAGGTCACACTTTACTTTGAACTCACAGTGTTCAGTCTGACTCTTTCTCCATACACAACAGAAAGTAAAATAAATGACATAATGGTGACATGACATCGTATTTTACAGCACACAAACAGGCCATTCCGCTCAACTGGTCCATGCCGGTTTTTATGCCCCCCTGAGTGCCCCCTTCCACCCCTCTTCAGCTAAACAAATTCAAGTATATAGATACTGAAGAAAAACATTTTGTACAGTCAGCTGTAGCAGCAACAATACTTGTTAACAAATGAATAACCTCAATCTTCAGTGCAGCCTCCATGGCCTTGCCCCTCCATATCTCTGTAATCTCCTCCAGCCCCACAACCCCCCAAGATGTCTGCGCTCCTCTAATTCTGCCCTCTTGAGCATCACTGATTATAATCGCTCAACCATTGGTGGCCGTGCCTTCTGTTGCCTGGGCCCCAAGCACTGGAACTCCCTCCCTAAACCTCTCCGCCTCTCTACCTCTCTTTCCTCCTTCAAGACCCTCCTTAAAACCTACCTCTTTGACCAAGCTTTTGGTCACCTGCGCTAATTTCTCCTTATGTGGCTCGGTGTCAAATTTTTATCTCCTAATACTCCTGTGAAGCTCATTGGGATATTTCACTATGTTAAAGGCGCTGTATGAATACAAGTTGTTGAGCTGTAGGGACTAGAAGGACCCAGGTTTGAAGCCCAGGTCTGAGTCTAGTTCACTTACCTTAGGCAGGGTGGTGCTAGGTGGCTGCAGTCGGCCATGTTGGCCATGGGCTACTGAGTGGGGGAAAAAAATGCCAGCCAGCGTTCCCACTCCTCATCCCTCCCCAGGGATCCCGCCTGGAATGCTGGAGTTGGATGATCCGGGGGCCAGGCTTGCCCGTCAAACGCTGTTCATTGGCCTGCTGATGCTCGAAGGCCACACCGCTGAGGTTTGTCGGAGCCCATGGAACCGTATCCCAACACAACAGAGGAAGTGGGAGGAAAGGGTTAACAATTAAGATGGTTTTCTGGTAATAAATCTGCACCTCATTTCCTCGGTTTGACACTGCGATAAATCATAGTTGGCTTTCTGTTTCTGATTTAGACGGAAGAAACATTGCTCAGCAATTCCAGGACTGTTAAATTGATGGCGTGCAATATGGCTGTCACCGATTAAGCTCCATGACCCTCCCACCACCATCAGTCCCCCTCCCCCCACCCATCCCCCACTCCCCAAATCACCCTACCCTGCTGAATAAACAGGAAGCCTGTCCAGCCCACGCCAGTCAACACCAGTGCTGGATGTTTAACAGATTGCGAACACTCGTGAAATCTCTCTGGCGAGGAAGGTTTGAACTCTGTTTGACTGCCTGCCAATGCCTGTTTGAACTGGGAACTGGCAGCAGACACGTTACATCCCCAGACAGCCCTGCAGCTTAAGCAAGCTTAGAGCTTTCCTGCTGCTGCCTCATTCTGCTCGGTCAGTGTGACAACCCACGGTCCCCAGGAGGCAGGGGACTTTCTCTTTTAAATTCATTCTCGGGATGTGGGTGTCGCTGGCAAGGCCGCCATTTATTGCCCATCCCTAGTTACCCTTGAGAAGGTGGTGGTGAGCCACCTTCTTGAACCGCTGCAGTCCGTGTGGTGAAGGTAGTCCCACAGTGCGGTTAGCGAGGGAGTTCCAGGATTTTGACCCAGCAACCAGGGGCGGATTAACCATGGGGGTGGATGGGGCTGCAACTCCAGGCCCACCAAAGAACATAGGCCCCCAAATAAATGTAGGAAATGTGTGTTTGTGTGCAAGAAAGTGTGTGAACGAGTGTGTGTGAGAGTGTGTGAACGAGTGTGTGTGTGTCTGAGAGTATGTGTGTGTGTGTGTGTGTGAGTGTGTGCGTGTGAGTGTGTGCGAATGTGTGTGTGTGTGTGTGTGTGTGTGTGAGAGAGAGTGTGTGTGTGTGTATGTGTGAGAGAGTGTGTGTGTACTGTAGCGGAGAATGATCGTTTTCTGTGCTCAAGAGAGTAAAAAATCAAATTCGATTAACGATGGACCAAATCCGACTGAATGCTCTTTCACTTCTGTGTAATGAACATGACTTGTTGGCTACTATTGAAACGGGAGACATCATTGAGAAATTCGCATATTATAGGAAGTCTTGCGATGTTATTTTGTAAAGTATCTACAGGATATATTCTTGCTTATACGGGCTAGATTCAGTTGTTTATACCTATATACAGAAGTACCTATATACACTAATGTACCTAAAGATTTTTAAGGCGGAGATAGACAGATTTTTAAGCAATAAGGGAATAAAGGGTTATGGGAAGCGGGCAGGGAAAAGAGTTGAGGCCAGGATCAGATCAGCCATGATCTTATTGAATGGCAGAGCAGGCTCGAGGACCCAAATGGCCTCCTCCTGCTCCTATGTCTTATGTTCTTATACAGAACAGAATATGAACTAGCCTGTTTTATTTCACATGTTATTGAGAGAAATTTGCATATATATTTAGGAATCGTAGTGCAATGTTACCTGAACCAGAATATATACCTACTTGATACAGAATATATGCTTTCATTGTTGAATATACTGGCCTATGTTTTCATACTCAGAATCAGAATCATATATGTGATGCAATGAACATGAACAAACATATCTACAGGCCCACCAGGCCCTTAAACGATAAAGGAATGGCAATATATTTCCAAGTCAGGATGGTGTGTGACTTGGAGGGGAACTTGGAGGTGGTGGTGTTCCCATGCTCCTGCTACCCTTGTCCTTCTAGTTGGTAGAGGCCGCGGGTTTGGGAGGTGCTGCTGAAGAAGCGGTGACGAGTTGCTGCAGTGCATCTTATCATCATCATCATAGGCAGTCCCTGGAAATCAAGGGAGACTTGCTTCCACTCTAAAAGTGAGTTCTCAGGTGACTGAACAGTCCAATACCGGAATTACAGTCTCTGTCACAGGTGGGACAGGCAGTGGTTGGAGGAAAGGGTGGGAGCCTGCGCTAGCTTAATGCATGCTCTCGGTGACGAGACTCGAGATGCTCAGCGCCCTCCCGGATGCACTTCCTCCACTTAGGGCGGTCTTTGGCCAGGGACTCCCAGGTGTCGGTGGGGATGTTGCACTTTATCAAGGAGGCTTTGAGGATGTCCTTGTAACGTTTCCTCTGCCCACCTTGGCCTCACTTGCTGTGTAAGAGTTCCGAGTAGAGCGCTTGCTTTGGGAGTCTTGTGTCAGGCATGCGAACAATGTGGCCCGCCCAATGGAGCTGGTCAAGGGTGGTCAGTGCTTCGATGCTGGGGATGTTGGCCTGGTCAAAGACACTAACGTTGGTACGTCTGTGGCCTGATCGAGGACGCTAACTTTGGTGCACCTTATGTACACACTGCAGCCACGCTGGTGGAGAGAGTGACTGTTTAAGCTTTTCACGGGCAATATTGTTGGCAGATTTATTTATTTACTTGGTACTAATATGTAACAGCAAAAATTGCACGTAGTGTGTCAAACTCGCTATCGCTACCAGCGCCAGACCTGTATTCACTGCGAGTTACAACCAAAATACCCGCCACAGACACAACCCATCTACATGGCACTATTCAAAGAGAAGTAAGAGGTTTTGTGGCTAAAATTCCTCGGCTCAACCAACTCCACTAAAATCACATTATCAGTTCAATCAATGCTGCTTGTGGGATGTTAGTGGTGCAGAATGGATGCTTTTCTTGACTACGTGACAGCAGAGACTGCATTTCAAAGTCATTCGATGTACGTGAAGCGCTTTGAGATATTTTAACAGTGCGGCAAGGCACTCTATGAAGGCCAGAATTATATTTTAATTTGTCCTGACCTAAGTTTGGAAGGACATAATCTATAATTGGAGCTGCAGTTAGATGCAGGGTGAGAATTTCACAGACGCACTGCTCCCTTTGCTGAGATGCTAGGGACACGAGGGAATTAGAGGGAATCCAGAGGAAGGAGCGACGTTATGAACCACCCACAGCTCTGGGTTGACATGTGCCGCAGTTCGGTAAGACTCAGGCGAGCCCGGTGTTCCCCGACATGGCAAGTGCCAAGGTTTACCATCAGTGGCCAGTTTTAATCAACAGTCGGCTTCGCGACTTAATGCTAAAGAACCTGCCACGGTAATAAAACTGTTAATGTGTATCCACTGGCAATCCAAAAGCCGTGCTTGTTCCCTTCCTCTGTCCCCATTCCTCCACCTGGCTCCAGTTAGCCCACCGCCTTCTAACCTGCTTTGACCTGAACACTGGACATGGTGACCCACTATGAATAACATGAGTTAAATAAGGTGGGAGGAGTTTGATTGGAGGATAAACACCAACATGGACCCCTTGGACTGAATGGCCTGTTTCTGTGCTGTACATTCAATGTCACACCATGGTTTTATATAGTTGTTGCGAATATGTTAGCTACAACAGTGTTGTAACAATTTTAAAATGGGTCCTTGTGAACGGGTTTGATTTTGCCTTGGTATATGTGTAGGGCATTGAGCAAATCCACACCTGCCCGATGGATTCATCTCTGATATTCACATAAGGGTTCGGCCCTGTTAATAGTAATTGCTCGTAAGCAGCAAGAACAACAGCATGCATCTATATAGCGCCTTTCATATAGTAAAACGTCCCAAGGTGCTTCACAGGAGCGTAATCAAACAGAATTGGACGCCAAGCCACACAAGGAGATATTAGGACAGGTGACCAAAAGCTTGGTCGAAGAGATAGTTTTTAAGGAACATCTTAAAGGAAGAGAGAGAGGTAGAGAGGCGGAAAGGTTTAGGGAGGGAATTCCAGAGCATAGGGCCTCGGCAGCCGGAGGCACGGCCGCCAATGTTGGAGCGCAGGATATCAGGGATGCTCAAGAGGCCAGAATTGGTGGAGTGCAGTTATCTCAGGGTGTTTTAGGGCTGGAGGAGATTACTGAGATAGGGAGGGACAAATCGAGATGCTGCCGGACTGAGAGCCAATGTAGGTCAGCGAGCACAGGGGTGATGGGTGAACATGGCCGACACATGCTGTGGATTGCTCTAACAAGGAGCTGGCGCTAAGTGTTCTTTCTGTATTGCAAACTACATACTATGATTCTATCAGAGGGCAGATGAAGAGACATTTTTTTAACACTGCGAGTTGTGATGATTAGAAAGGCACTGCCTGAAAGGGCGGTGGAAGCAGATTCTATAATAAATTTCATAAAGGATATAGCGGTAAGAGATCGTGGCGGAGGTGCGGCGAATGTTTGTGGTGGAGGAGCGGCAAATGAGGGTACGGGGCCCAAGGGCAGCACTGGCCTGCCCACACTGCGATATGTGTGCGCTCTAGGTCCGTGCAGCAGAGCAGGTCTCTAGTCGTCCTGGTCAACCCTTGCCACTGGATAAAGACCTAGCTCTATCAAGCCCGTGTGGTGGCTGATGTGCAACGGTCACCACACGTTAAAAAAATCCACGCACAGGCATCTTCCACCCCCTCAATTGGAGTTCAGGTCTGGAATATCGGGTCCTACATTGAAATATCTGTGAACCCATGTGGAAGCAAGTCATCCTCGTTCGAGGGACCACTTATGAGTGATGAGATGGGTGAATGGGACTTGGTGTGAGTTAGGACACGGGCAGCAGAGTTTTGATTGGGCTCAAGTTTACGGAGGGTAGAAGGCGGGAAGCCGATCAGGAGAGCCTTGGAATAGTGAAGTCTTGAGGTAATAAAGGCATGGATGAGTGTTTTCACAGCAGATGGGCTGAGGCAGGAACAGAGTCGGGTGATGTTACGGAGGTGGAAGTAGATGGTCTTGGTGATGGGGTGGAGATGGGGTCAGAAGCTCACCACATGGTCAAGTGGGACGCCAAGGTTGAGAACTGTCTGGTTCAGCCTCAGACAGTGGCCAAGGAGGGCGACGTAGTCCCTCAACAGGTCTGGTGTGATTGGCTAAGGAGGGCGATGTAGTCCCTCAATAGGTCTGGTGTGATTGACCAAGGAGGGCGATGTAGTCCCTCAACAGGTCTGGTGTGATTGGCCAAGTGGGGGGGGGGGGGGGGGCGATGTAGTCCCTCAGCAGGTCTGGTTTCATTGGCCAAGAAGGGTGATGTAGTCCCTCAACAGGTCTGGTGTGATTGGCCAAGAAGGGTGATGAAGTCTCTCAACAGGTCTGGTTTCATTGGCCAAGAAGGGTGATGTAGTCTCTCAACAGGTCTGGTTTCATTGACCAAGGAGGGCGATGTCGTCCCTCAACAGGTCTGGTTTCATTGGCCAAGAAGGGTGATGTAGTCTCTCAACAGGTCTGGTTTCATTGACCAAGGAGGGCGATGTCGTCCCTCAACAGGTCTGGTGTGATTGGCCAAGGAGGACGCTGTAGTCCCTCAATAGGTCTGGCGTGATTGGCCAAGGGGGGTGATGTAGTCCCTCTGCAGGTCTGGTTTCATTGGCCAAGAAGGGCGATGTAGTCCCTAAACAGGTCTGGCTTGATTGGCCGGACACCTCAGGTTTCTGAAATGAAAAGGTCGCTGAGGGAGGAGACACCATGATTATTCCGAATGACTGGGCGATCATAAATAATTTGTACTTCTCAAAAGGGAAGGGTCAGTCATATTTTTAACCAAAGGCAGTTTTTGAATTAAACTTCAGACAGGTTGTTTGCAGACAGCGTACAGTCTGAACATCTCTGTTGCTTAAAGCACTTCAGATATCTGGATATTGTGAACATTGTATATGTGTTTTTTGAAGCAGTCACCGGGCATGCTGACAATCTGCATGTGATGCTGCTTTCTCCATCCATTGCGCCTCTGTTCTCACTTTTGATGGGCTGGTTCTGTCTCTCGGGCAGCAAAGGATGGGGATAAAGGGATAAAGGCGGAAGGTGCTGGTGTCAGCTTCACTTCACTTGTAGACCACAAAAGGACTGCCTGGTATAACTGTGATCCAGATATCTCAAATGGCACCAAGCTTCTGGTCTACAGGGCTGTAGTGATACCCGCCCTCCTGTATGGCTCAGAGATGTGGACCATATACAGTAGACACCTCAAGTCGCTGGAGAATTATCACCAACGATGTCTCTCCGCAAGATCCTGCAAATCCCCTGGGAGGACAGACGCATCAGCGTCAGTGTCCTCGATCTGGCCAATGTCCCCAGCACCGAAGCACTGACCACATTTGACCAGCTCCGTTGGGTGGGCCACATTGTTCGCATGCCTGACACAAGACTCCCAAAGCAAGCGCTCTACTCGGAACTCCTTCACGGCAGGCGATCCCCAGGAGGGCAGAGGAAACGTTTCAAGGACACCCTCAAAGCCTCCTTGATAAAGTACAACATCCCCACCGACACCTGGGAGTCCCTGGCCTAAGACCGCCCTAAGTGGAGGAAGAGCATCCGGGAGGGCTCTGAGCACCTCGAGTCTCGTCGCCGAGAGCATGCAGAAACCAAGCGCAGGCAGCGGAAGGAGCGTGCGGCAAACCAGACTCCCCACCCACCCTTTCCTCCAACCACTGTCTGTCCCACCTGCGACAGAGACGGTAATTCCCGTATTGGACTGTTCAGTCACCTGAGAACTCACTTTTAGAGTGGAAGCAAGTCTTCCTCGATTCGGAGGGCCTGCCGATGATGAATGGATTAGGATGGGGAAACGTGGCCAGAATTGCTGCCGGCTGTCCATGGACCCCTGCTGGAAAGAACACGTGGGTGGATAGTGCGTGGAGGGCAGGTTTAGGACACTGCTGGCGTGGTCGATGATGCGGGAGGGTGGGGGGGGGTGGGGGGCGCGATGCCTGAGGAACTGTGTCCCAACTCAATCTGAGTTAGCACCTGCAGGAGAAGGAAGATCGAAAATGGAAAGGGAAGGAAGTGAAAGGTAGAATACAGACACCTCAGCAAAGTAGGTCAGCGTCCGGATGTGAGGTGGATGCTTTGCGGGTTATGCGACATTGCTTACATATCTGACAAAGAGCAGGATGAGGAGCGGGGACGGTCAGGTTAATCAGCGATTCGTTTTCAGTCCCGAAAGAGTTGCTGCAGAGAAGCTGGAGGCCTGAGGTGATAAATCTTTTCATATTCTTGCCTGCGTTGGCAGACAGTGAGAGTAAATAAAACATGAGGCATTCTAATATTACATCTCATATTAGCTGAAACATCAGCGACTCACTCGAAAGCCAAAGTGATTGACGGGCTGGAAGCTGCAGACAAGGATCTAAAAAGCAGCTCCATGCATTTGTACCGAGGGCTGTGAAGTGTTTGTGGTGCACTGGTGGATCTCCTGTGGCAGCCCTCCTGGACCAATGCTGAGACAGGAGTCCCCGGTAATACAGTGCACCGTGTATTATTCTGCTGCTAAGGAGCAGCTATGCGTAACTTTACGCCCACAAGATCTAACTGCCGTCTCTGCCTGAGGTCATTTAGAGGCTAATGGCTCCCATTGCCCCCCCCCTCCCACCATGCACCCCACCCCCTGCCTCAGCTTCATGCCCAACGAGCATCAGGACATCCTGCCTCCATTATTTTGGAGAGAGTTCATTTGCTTCTCTATACATTTCTTCAAAAGCATGACACAAAAGTGTGGCACTTGCAACGTGACCGAGTGCTGTGACAGACAGGAAGTGCATGCAGGTGTTCTCAGGATATGACATCACCGGCAAGGCCACATTTATTGCCCATCCCCTGAAGCCCTGAGAAGTTGGTGGAGGGATCTCTCCCCGAATCCCCGCAGCCCATGTGTTGATGGGGCTCCCACAGTGCTTGCAGCAAGGAAACTCCAGGGTGTGGGCCCAGTGACCATGAAGGGACAGTGACAGATATCCATATAAAGGATGCCTTATGATTCAGGGGCCATTTTGTGTTGCCGCAACATTGCTGCTCTTGTGCTCTATGTTGGTGGAGGTCGCTGTGCTGGGAGGTGAGGTGAATCTATATCTACTGCATAAATAGATGTATATTCATTATCTTTCTGTTGTTTGCATGGATTCTTGCTCATCAAAGTGTGGGATCTAACTCCTGGGGGATGCAATACTTTTTGATTTGCTAAAGTGCTCTATAAATGGAAGGTTTTTCAGGTGTTACTTGGGCTCAGTTGGCTCAGAGATCTCACCTCAGAGAGTCAGAAGGTTACGGGCAACGTTCCCTCGAGGCCGTGCGGCCGTGTGACCACACAACCCACTGCTAGTCCCAAACTGCCCACTGCTAGTCCCACACTGCCCACTGCTAGTCCCACATGGCCCACTGCTAGTCCCACATGGCCCACTGCTAGTCCCACATGGCCCACTGCTAGTCCCACATGGCCCACTGCTAGTCCCACATGGCCCACTGCTAGTCCCACACGGCCCACTGCTAGTCCCACACGGCCCACTGCTAGTCCCACATGGCCCACTGCTAGTCCCACACAGCCCACTGCTAGTCCCACACAGCCCACTGCTAGTCCCACATGGCCCACTGCTAGTCCCAAACTGCCCACTGCTAGTCCCACACTGCCCACTGCTAGTCCCACACAGCCCACTGCTAGTCCCACATGGCCCACTGCTAGTCCCACATGGCCCACTGCTAGTCCCACACAACCCACTGCTAGTCCCACACAGCCCACTGCTAGTCCCACACAACCCACTGCTAGTCCCACACAACCCACTGCTAGTCCCACACAACCCACTGCTAGTCCCACACAACCCACTGCTAGTCCCACATGGCCCACTGCTAGTCCCACACAACCCACTGCTAGTCCCACACAACCCACTGCTAGTCCCACACAACCCACTGCTAGTCCCACACAACCCACTGCTAGTCCCACACAGCCCACTGCTAGTCCCACATGGCCCACTGCTAGTCCCACACGGCCCACTGCTAGTCCCACACTGCCCACTGCTAGTCCCACATGGCCCACTGCTAGTCCCACACTGCCCACTGCTAGTCCCACATGGCCCACTGCTAGTCCCACATGGCCCACTGCTAGTCCCACACAACCCACTGCTAGTCCCACATGGCCCACTGCTAGTCCCACACAACCCACTGCTAGTCCCACATGGCCCACTGCTAGTCCCACACTGCCCACTGCTAGTCCCACATGGCCCACTGCTAGTCCCACATGGCCCACTGCTAGTCCCACACAACCCACTGCTAGTCCCACATGGCCCACTGCTAGTCCCACACAACCCACTGCTAGTCCCACATGGCCCACTGCTAGTCCCACACAACCCACTGCTAGTCCCACACTGCCCACTGCTAGTCCCACACGGCCCACTGCTAGTCCCACACAACCCACTGCTAGTCCCACATGGCCCACTGCTAGTCCCACACAACCCACTGCTAGTCCCACACTGCCCACTGCTAGTCCCACACGGCCCACTGCTAGTCCCACACGGCCCACTGCTAGTCCCACACAGCCCACTGCTAGTCCCACACAACCCACTGCTAGTCCCACACGGCCCACTGCTAGTCCCACACAACCCACTGCTAGTCCCACACTGCCCACTGCTAGTCCCACAAAACCCACTGCTAGTCCCACACAACCCACTGCTAGTCCCACACTGCCCACTGCTAGTCCCACAAAACCCACTGCTAGTCCCACACAACCCACTGCTAGTCCCACACAACCCACTGCTAGTCCCACACTGCCCACTGCTAGTCCCACACGGCCCACTGCTAGTCCCACACGGCCCACTGCTAGTCCCACACAACCCACTGCTAGTCCCACACAACCCACTGCTAGTCCCACACAACCCACTGCTAGTCCCACACTGCCCACTGCTAGTCCCACACGGCCCACTGCTAGTCCCACACAACCCACTGCTAGTCCCACACAACCCACTGCTAGTCCCACACAACCCACTGCTAGTCCCACACGGCCCACTGCTAGTCCCACACAACCCACTGCTAGTCCCACATGGCCCACTGCTAGTCCCACACAACCCACTGCTAGTCCCACACGGCCCACTGCTAGTCCCACACAACCCACTGCTGGTCCCACACAACCCACTGCTAGTCCCACATGGCCCACTGCTAGTCCCACACAACCCACTGCTAGTCCCACATGGCCCACTGCTAGTCCCACACAGCCCACTGCTAGTCCCACACGGCCCACTGCTAGTCCCACACAACCCACTGCTAGTCCCACACAACCCACTGCTAGTCCCACACAACCCACTGCTAGTCCCACACGGCCCACTGCTAGTCCCACACAACCCACTGCTAGTCCCACACGGCCCACTGCTAGTCCCACACAACCCACTGCTAGTCCCACACAACCCACTGCTAGTCCCACACAACCCACTGCTAGTCCCACACGGCCCACTGCTAGTCCCACACAACCCACTGCTAGTCCCACACGGCCCACTGCTAGTCCCACACAACCCACTGCTAGTCCCACATGGCCCACTGCTAGTCCCACACAACCCACTGCTAGTCCCACACGGCCCACTGCTAGTCCCACAAAACCCTCTGCTAGTCCCACACGGCCCACTGCTAGTCCCACACAACCCACTGCTAGTCCCACACAACCCACTGCTAGTCCCACACAACCCACTGCTAGTCCCACACAACCCACTGCTAGTCCCACACAACCCACTGCTAGTCCCACACAACCCACTGCTAGTCCCACAAAACCCTCTGCTAGTCCCACACGGCCCACTGCTAGTCCCACACAACCCACTGCTAGCCCCACACTGCCCACTGCTAGTCCCACACAACCCACTGCTAGCCCCACACGGCCCACTGCTAGTCCCACACAACCCACTGCTAGTCCCACACTGCCCACTGCTAGTCCCACACAACCCACTGCTAGCCCCACACGGCCCACTGCTAGTCCCACACGGCCCACTGCTAGTCCCACACAACCCACTGCTAGTCCCACACGGCCCACTGCTAGCCCCACACAGCCCACTGCTAGTCCCACACAACCCACTGCTAGCCCCACACAGCCCACTGCTAGTCCCACACAACCCACTCCTAGCCCCACACGGCCCACTGCTAGTCCCACACAACCCACTGCTAGTCCCACACAACCCACTCCTAGCCCCACACGGCCCACTGCTAGTCCCACACAACCCACTGCTAGTCCCACACAACCCACTGCTAGTCCCACACGGCCCACTGCTAGTCCCACACAACCCACTGCTAGTCCCACACGGCCCACTGCTAGTCCCACACAACCCACTGCTAGTCCCACACGGCCCACTGCTAGTCCCACACAACCCTCTGCTAGTCCCACACTGCCCACTGCTAGTCCCACACAACCCACTGCTAGTCCCACATGGCCCACTGCTAGTCCCACACAACCCACTGCTAGTCCCACACAGCCCACTGCTAGTCCCACACAACCCACTGCTAGTCCCACACGGCCCACTGCTAGTCCCACACGGCCCACTGCTAGTCCCACACAGCCCACTGCTAGTCCCACACAACCCTCTGCTAGTCCCACACAACCCACTGCTAGTCCCACACAACCCACTGCTAGTCCCACACGGCCCACTGCTAGTCCCACACAACCCACTGCTAGTCCCACACGGCCCACTGCTAGTCCCACACAACCCACTGCTAGTCCCACACAACCCACTGCTAGTCCCACACAACCCACTGCTAGTCCCACACTGCCCACTGCTAGTCCCACACAGCCCACTGCTAGCCCCACACGGCCCACTGCTAGTCCCACACTGCCCACTGCTAGTCCCACACTGCCCACTGCTAGTCCCACACTGCCCACTGCTAGCCCCACACGGCCCACTGCTAGTCCCACACTGCCCACTGCTAGTCCCACACAGCCCACTGCTAGTCCCACAAAACCCACTGCTAGTCCCACACAGCCCACTGCTAGTCCCACAAAACCCACTGCTAGTCCCACACAACCCACTGCTAGTCCCACACTGCCCACTGCTAGGCCCACACTGACCACTGCTAGTCCCACACTGCCCACTGCTAGTCCCACACAACCCACTGCTAGTCCCACACAACCCACTCCTAGTCCCACACAACCCACTGCTAGTCCCACAAAACCCACTGCTAGTCCCACACTGCCCACTGCTAGTCCCACACAACCCACTGCTAGTCCCACACAACCCACTGCTAGTCCCACACAACCCACTGCTAGTCCCACAAAACCCACTGCTAGTCCCACACGGCCCACTGCTAGTCCCACACGGCCCACTGCTAGTCCCACACAACCCACTGCTAGTCCCACACTGCCCACTGCTAGTCCCACACAACCCACTGCTAGTCCCACACAACCCACTGCTAGTCCCACACTGCCCACTGCTAGTCCCACACAACCCACTGCTAGTCCCACACTGCCCACTGCTAGTCCCACACAACCCACTGCTAGTCCCACACAGCCCACTGCTAGTCCCACACTGCCCACTGCTAGTCCCACACAACCCACTGCTAGTCCCACACAGCCCACTGCTAGTCCCACACAACCCACTGCTAGTCCCACACACCCCACTGCTAGTCCCACACAACCCACTGCTAGTCCCACACAACCCACTGCTAGTCCCACACAGCCCACTGCTAGTCCCACACAACCCACTGCTAGTCCCATATGCCCCACTGCTAGTCCCACACGGCCCACTGCTAGTCCCACACGGCCCACTGCTAGTCCCACACAACCCACTGCTAGTCCCACACAACCCACTGCTAGTCCCATATGCCCCACTGCTAGTCCCACACGGCCCACTGCTAGTCCCACACGGCCCACTGCTAGTCCCACACTGCCCACTGCTAGTCCCACACGGCCCACTGCTAGTCCCACACGGCCCACTGCTAGTCCCACACTGCCCACTGCTAGTCCCACACGGCCCACTGCTAGTCCCACACAACCCACTGCTAGTCCCACACTGCCCACTGCTAGTCCCATATGCCCCACTGCTAGTCCCACACTGCCCACTGCTAGTCCCACACAACCCACTGCTGGTCCCACACAGCCCACTGCTAGTCCCACACTGCCCACTGCTAGTCCCACACAACCCACTGCTGGTCCCACACGGCCCACTGCTAGTCCCACACAACCCACTGCTGGTCCCACACAGCCCACTGCTAGTCCCACACTGCCCACTGCTAGTCCCACACAACCCACTGCTAGTCCCACACAACCCACTGCTAGTCCCACATGGCCCACTGCTAGTCCCACACAACCCACTGCTAGTCCCACATAGACCGGGACGGGCTTTTTCAATGTTAAGTTTCACCCATGCATGAAACTGTGGAAACAAATTTCGGGAGAACAGTGGTTGTAGCTCCAAGTCCCAGTCCAGAGACTTGGCTGGCACTTCATTGCAGTCTTGAGGGCATGCAGCATTGTCGGAGGTGAGGGCCTCTAGATGAGACATTAAACCGAGGCCCCATGTGTTGTGTATGTATATACCCTGTTACCCTAATGTACAGTTACATTAGACCATTGAATGTATCTTCACACTGTATCCACTATGCCTGTACCACCAAAGGGTGCTACTGGTGGAGATCTAGAGGTCACCGGTACACTGCAGGTAACCAGGTATAAAAGGGAGCTCACCTTACTGTATCCTCATTCAGGAGCTGCAATAAATGGACTAGAGTCCCAACAGTTCAAGTGCAATAACTTACCTCATGGAGTCATTACTAGAGTGCTTAAAGACACAACAATTAGCGACGAGAATACGAATTCCACACGAAAAATGGCTAACCTTGGCAACTTTCAACAATTCGCTGATGGGGAAGATTGGGATGCCTTTGTGGAAAGGCTCGAACACTACTTCATAGCGAACGACCTGGCTGGAGACACACCGGCCTCGCTGGCTGATAAACGCAGAGCTATCCTGCTCAGCAGTTGTGGGCCCACCGTTCATGGCCTTGTCAGGGACTTGCTAGCCCCAGAGAAGACAACAACCAAGACATACGCGGAGCTCGAAATGATGATATAGGAACAGCTCAAACCTAAAGAGAGCATCCTCCCAGCCAGACACCGACGGCCCGAAGGCTAAGAACTCGCAAAATATGCTGCAGACCTGAGATGATTGGCTGCACCGTGTGATTTTGACGACCGATGCACTGAGTTTCTCGAAGGCCTCCTGGTTCATCAGCGATTGGCTCACCCCTGTTATTGGAATCGGCCATGAAGGCCTCCTCCACAGGGGCTGCTCTCTGTGACACCACCGTCACCCTGCAGAAAGAAATTAACGTGAGCCAAGCGTTCATGGCCTCGGCCTGCGATTCCAGAACGATGATGACTCAACCCCAGGACTCCAACATGACAAGTACAGTGAACCAAATGGCGCCCTTCAGAGGCAAGACTGCGACCCCGAGCCCTGCAACCCTGAGTCCGCCACAGGGGGCCAGCCAGCCAGCCAGCCCCATGCTGGCGCTGTGGAGGAAATCACAGGTGCCGATACAGAGACTATACTTGCAAAGGCTGTAACACTAAAGCCCATCCACAGCGAATGTGTAAAAGAAATTTTACTCACCGAGTCGCTGAAGAGTTGACCGATCACCCGGGCTCCAGCACTGATGAAGATGAAGAGACAGTCCAGGAGGCACCCAGGAAGAGGTATACGGAATGTTTTAAAAAAGGAGGGAGAGAGAAAGCGGGTAATTATAGACCGGTTAGCCTGACATCAGTAGCGGGGAAAATGTTGGAATCAATCATTTGTTAATTACATCTCTCACATTGGTATCATCAGTATCGCTGTACAAAAAGTGGAACTGTCCCTTTAATTGTTCTGGGTTGCCGGTTCCCTTTAAGAGGGCCTTGCAATCTTTAGCCCAATCCAGTTTGCGGCTCGGCATCACGTGTTGCTCCCTCAACGCTGCCCCTCGTGGTCTGGTCGCTATCTTTTCTCTCTCCACGAGGTAAGCAGCGGTGATCCTTTTCTCCCCAGGTTCTGCCACTGAAGCTGAGGATTTACCTTCTGCGTCGATCTTCTCCCTTCGGAGTCCTGCCACGGCCCAGAAGGTGAGGTCTGGTCGTTTGGGTTGGATCATCTCACCGTTGGGTTGTACGGTCTGTGTCGTCGCTGCGCAGTCGAGTTGGACGGTAGGATCTTCAGGTGCTGCGATGGATCCAAACTTTGGGCCGCCTAGGACATCGATCGCCGGGGCCTGGATGCTTTCCCAGCTCCAACAGATTTGGATTTGTTTCATCCATCATCTTCCTCGCAGCATTAGACCATCACCAGCGACGATCCACAAAGATAGCTTGTGCATCGCGCCGCCGTAGGACACCTGGACATCCACGCTGCCAACAGCTGGGATGGTGTCGTTTGTGTAGGTGAGCAGCTTCTCCTGCATTGGTAGCATTTTAGGTTGTTCGATAGGATTGTCTCAGAGTTTCACGAAGGCCGCCTGGTTCATCAGCGATTGGCTCGCCCCTGTGTCGACCTCCATCGAGACTGGAACACTGTTGATTTCAACTTCTATTTTCAACAGGGAACTCTCAGTGGAGCAGGTAAACATAGAAACATAGAAAATAGGTGCAGGAGTAGGCCATTCGGCCCTTCGAGCCTGCACCGCCATTCAATAAGATCATGGCTGATCATTCACCTCAGTACCCCTTTCCTGCTTTCTCTTCATACCCCTTGGTCCCTTCAGCCGTAAGGGCCTTATCTAACTCCCTCTTGAATATATCCAATGAACTGGCATCAACAACTCTCTGCGGTAGGGAATTCCACAGGTTAACAACTCTCTGAGTGAAGAAGTTTCTCCTCATTTCAGTCCTAAATGACTTACTTAGACTATCCTTAGACTATGTCCCCTGGTTCTGGACTTTCCCAACATCGGGAACATTCTTCCTGCATCGAACCTGTCCAGTCTCGTCAGAATTTTACATAATTCTATAAGATCCCCCCTCATCCTTCCAAACTCCAGTGAATAAAGGCCCAGTCGATCCAGTCTCTCCTCATATGTCAGTCCTGCCATTCCGGGAATCAGTCTGGTGAACCTTCACTGCACTCTCTCAATAGCGAGAATGTCCTTCCTCAGGTTAGGAGACCAAAACTGTGCACAATACTCCAGGTGTGGCCTCCTTAAGGCCCTGTACAACTGCAGTAAGACCTCCCTGCTCCTATACTCAAATCCCCTAGCTATGAAGGCCAACATACCATTTGCCTTCTTCACTGCCTGCTGTACATACATGCCACCTTTCAATGACTGATGTACCATGACACCCAGGTCTCGTTGCACCTCCCTTTTTCCTAATCTGCCACCATTCAGATAATATTCTGCCTTCGTGTTTTTGCCACCAAAATGGATAACCTTACATTTATCCACATTATACTGCATCTTCCATGCGTTTGTCCACTCACCTAACCTGTCCAAGTCACCCTGCAGCCTCTTAGCATCCTCCTCACAGCTCACACCGCCACCCAGTTTAGTGTCACCTGCAAACTTGGAGATATTACACTCAAATTCTTCATCTAAATCATTAATGTATATTGTAAATAGCTGGGGTCCCAGCACTGAGCCCTGCGGCACCCCACTAGTCACTGCCTGCCATTCTGAAAAGGACCCGTTTATCCCGACTCTCTGCTTCCTGTCTGCAAACCAGTTCTCTATCCACGTCAGTACATTATCCCCAATATCATGTGCTTTGATTTTGCACACCAATCTCTTGTGTGGGACCTTGTCAAAAGCCTTTTGAAAGTTCAAATACACCACATCCACTGGTTCTCCCTTGTCCACTCTACCAGTTACTTCCTCAAAAAATTCTAGAAGATTTGTCAAGCAGGATTTCCCTTTCCTGAATCCATGCTGACTTGGACCGATCCTGTCACTGCTTTCCAAATGTGCTGCTATTTCATCTTTAATAATTGATTCCAACATTTTCCCCACTACTGATGTCAGGCTAACCGGTCTATAATTACCCGCCTTCTCTCTCCCTCCCTTCTTAAAAAGTGGTGTTACATTAGCTACCCTCCAGTCCATAGGAACTGATCCAGAGTCGATAGACTGTTGGAAAATGATCACCAATGCATCTACTATTTCTAGGGCCACTTTCTTAAGTACTCTGGGATGCAGACTATCAGGCCCCGTGGATTTATCGGCCTTCAATCCCATCAATTTCCCTAACACAAGTTCCCGGCTAATAAGGATTTCCTTCAGTTCCTCCTTCTCACTAGACCCACTGTCCCCTAGTACATTTGGAAGGTTATTTGTGTCTTCGTTCGTGAAGACAGAACCAAAAATTTGTTTAACTGGTCCGCCATTTCTTTGTTCCCCATTATAAATTCACTTGAATCCGACTGCAAGGGACCTACGTTTGTTTTCACTAATCTTTTTCTCTTCACATATCTATAGAAGCTTTTGCAGTCAGTTTTTATGTTCCCAGCAAGCTTCCTCATATACTCTATTGTCCCCCTCCTAATTAAACCCTTTGTCCTCCTCTGCTGTATTATAAAATTCTTCCAGTCCTCAGGTTTTCTGCTTTTTCTGACCAATTTATATGCCTCTTCCTTGGATTTAATACTATCCTTAATTTCCCTTGTTAGCCACGGTTGAGCCACCTTCTCCGTTTTATTTTTACTCCAGACAGAGATGTACAATTGTTGAAGTTCATCCATGTGATCTTTGAATGTTTGCAATTGCCTATCCACCGTCAACCCTCTAAGTATCACTCGCCAGTCTATTCTAGCCAATTCACGTCTCATACCATCAAAGTTATCTTTCCTTAATTCCTTAAGTTCGGGACCTTAGTCTCTGAATTAACTGTGTCACTCTCCACCTTAATAAAGAATTGTACCATATTATGATCATTCTTCCCAAGGGGCCTCTCACAACAAGATTGCTAATTAGTCATTTCTCATTACACATCACCCAATATAGGATGGTCAGCCCTCTAGTTCCTCGACATATTGGTCTAGAAAACCATCCCTAATACACTCCAGGAAATCCTCCTCCACTGCATTGTGATCAGTTTGGTTAGCCCAATCAATATGTAGATTAAAGTCGCCCATGATAACTGCTGTACCTTTATTGCACGCATCCCTAATTTCTTGTTTGATGCTGTCCCCAACATCACTACTACGGTTTGGTGGTCTATACACAACTCCCACTAGTGTTTTCTGCCCTTTGGTATTCCGTAGCTCCACCAATACCGATTCCACATCATCCAAGCTAATGTCCTTTCTTACTATTGCATTAATTTCCTCTTTAACCAGCAACGCCACCCCGCCTCCTTTTCCTTTCTGCCTATCCTTCCTAAATGTTGAATAACCCTGGATGTTGAGTTCCCAGCCTTGGTTACCCTGGAGCCATGTCTCCGTGATGCCAATTACATCATATCCGTTAACTGCTATCTGCGCAGTTAATTCGCCCACCTTATTACGAATACTTCTCGGATTGAGGCACAGAGCCTTCAGGCTTGTCTTTTTAACACCCTCTGCCCCTTTAGAATTTTGCTGTAATGTGGCCCTTTTTGCTTTTTGCCTTGGGTTTCTCTGTCCTCTACTTTTACTTTTCTTCTTTCTATCTTTTGCTTCTGCCCCCATTCTACTTCCCTTTGTCTCCCTGCATAGGTTCCCATCTCCCTGCCATATTAGTTTAACACCTCCCCAACAGCACTAGCAAACACTCCTCCTCGGACATTGGTTCCGGTTCTGCCCAGGTGAAGACCGCCCGGTTTATATAGGTCCCAGCTCCCCCAGAACTGGTCCCAATGTCCCAGGAATTTGAATCCCTCCCTGCTGCAGCACTCCTCAAGCCACGTATTCATCTGATCTATCCTGCGATTCCTACTCTGACTAGCAGTGCATCTTGTCGATGGTACACACTGCAGACACGGTGCGCTGGTGGTGGAGGGAGTGAATATTTAAGTTGGTGCATGGATGCCAATGATGTGTGCTGCTTTGTCCTGGATGTTGTCGAGCTTCTTGATTGTCTTTGGAGCTGCACTCATCCAGGCAAGTGGAGAGTATTGCATCACACTCCTGACTTAGGGCTGAAATTGCCCCTTTTTTAAGAGCCGTTACTGCCTTTATATATATTTATATACATCAAAACAAGCAGTGGTCCTCGCACTGAACCCTGGGGAACACCACTGTCCACTATCCTGCAGTCTGACAAACTTGTGCCTTGTAGATGGTGGAAAGGCTTTGGGGAGTCAGTAGGTGCGACATTCACCACAGAATACCCAGCCTCTGACCCGCTCTTGTTGCCACAGTATTTATGTGACTGGTCCAGTATTTATGTGGCTGGTCAGTGGTGAACCCCAGGATGTTGATGATGGGGGATTCAGCGATGGTAATGTCGTTGAATGTCAAGGGGAGGTGGTTAGACTCTCGCTGGTTGGAGATGGTCATTGCCTGGCACTTGTGTGGAGCGAATGTTACTTGCCACTTATCAGCCCAAGCCTGAATGTTGTCCAGGTCTTGCTGTATGCGGGCATGGACTGTTCCATTATCTGAGGAGTTGCGAATGGAACTGAACAGCGAACATCCCAACTTCTGACCTTATGATAGAGGGAAGGTCATTGATAAAGCAGCTGAAGATGGTTGGGCCGAGGACACTGCCCTGAGGAACTCCTGCAGCGATGTCCTGGGGCTGTGAAGATTGACCTCCAATAACCACAACCATCTTCCTTTGTGCTAGGTATGACTCCAGCCAGTGGAGAGTTTTCACCCTGATTCCCATTGACTTCAGTTTTACTGGGGCTCCTTGATGCCACACTCGGTCAAATGCTGCCTTGATATCAAGGGCAGTCACTCTCACCTCATCTCTGGAATTCAGCTCTTTTATCCATGTTTGGACCAAGGCTGTAATGAGGTCTGGAGCCGAGTGGTCCTGGCAGAACCCAAATTGGGCATCGGTGAGCAGGTTATTGGTGAATAAGTGCCGCTTGATAGCACTGTCGACAATACCTTTATCACTTTGCTGATGATTGAGAGTAGACTAATGGGGCGGCAATTGGCCGGATTGGATTTGTCCTGCTTTTTGTGGACAGGACATACCTGGGCAGTTTTCCACATTGTCGGGTAGATGCCATAGAATCATAGAATGGTTACAGCACAGAAGGAGGCCATTTAGCCCGAGGAGCCTGTGCCGGCTCTCTGCAAGGGTACTTCAGCTAGTCACATTCCCCTGCCCTTTCCCTGTAGCCCTGCAATTTTTTTTCATTCAGGTACTTAACCGATTCCCTTTTGAAAGCCATGATTGAGTCTGCCCCCTCCATCCCTTCAGGCAGTGAATTCCAGATCCTAACCACATGCTGCGTTTAAAAAAAACATTTTACCTCGTGTTGCCTTCGGTTCTTTTGCCAATCACCTTAAATCTGTGTCCTCTGGTTCTCGACTCTTCCAGCAACTGTATCTAGTGTGCTCAGCCGTGTCTTGATATCGTGTGCAGTGAATCAAATTGGCTGAAGACTGGGTTCTTGGAGACTCTAGGGCAATTATGGAGGGTTGGTAACCCTGCCAACATTTCGGGTGTAATCTTCATCGGTGCTGGCAAGGATCAGACTGGCGAGGTCGTCTTTGATAGTACAGGATAGGGCCAGCCCATCAAAGAATGGAGGGACAAGAGCAGACAGAGGCCAGGTGATCAAATCTTCCTGAATACAAGGAGTTTGAAGTGTGTTGGAGCTGTACGCTGCAGTGAAAAGATTGGGCAGCTTTATATGAGTAAAAGGAAAGACTTTCATTTCTATAGCGCCTTTCACAACCTCAGGGCATCCCAGAGTTGTTCACAGCCAATTAATTATTTTAGAAGGGTAGTCACTGTTGTAATGTAGGGAGAGTTGCATTGGCCGTTGTGTGTAGTGACACGTTCAACGTTTAAAAAGTTGTTTGGGATTTCACCGCCCAGAGCAATTCCTGCTCCCTCCATTGTCTTTGAAATGGAGTCAAATCTGGCTTTACTGATTCTCCAAGGACACCCCCGCTGTAACCAGCTACAGATCTGGAAGGCTGATCAATGCAGAACTCATGGCAGATCTCACAGGAGATCAGAGCTGTGCACACATTTTCCCCCCCAAAAGATGCACAGGTTCAGTTGGAGGAAGATTAAACAATAAGGGGATAAGGGGTTATGGGGAGCAGGTGGGTAAGTGGAGCTGAGCCCATGATCAGATCAGCCATGATCTTATTGAATGGCGGAGCAGGCTCGAGGGGCCGTATGGCCTACTCCTGCTCCTATTTCTTATGTTCTTATGTAAGATAATTGCAAATCGAGCCGCGAGAAATGAGATTGTTGTGCGCTTGGCAGTCATTTTTGTACTGATGTGCAGCCTAAAAACTGACGTTAAAGTGACAGTGGGCTGAGTTCTGGAATTCCCTGCCTAAACCTCTCTGCCTCTCTACCTCTCTTTCCTCCATTAAGACGCTCCTTAAAACCGACCTCTTTGACCAAGCTTTTAATAATACCTCCTTATGTGTCTTGATGTCAAATTTTACATAATATTTACAGCCATTCGGCCCAGGTCCATGCCTGTGTTTATGCTCCACATGAGGTTCCACCCAATGCTGTTTCTGTTGGGCAGTAAGTGTGCTGCCAGTGAGTAAGTGTGACCTGGTGATAATGTGACTCGCTTGTGAAGCAGGTCACATTGCTGTCTATAGGTGAAAGGGCAGGGACCTTACAATCCAGCTGCTGCTTTTCCTCTCATTAAAAGTAGGTTGAGATAAGGTCTTAACTCTGCATTGCTTTTTTTTTTCTTTCCTTGTAAAACTTCTTTACCCAAATTGTGGTGAGAATGTGGAACCCGCTAGCACAGGGAGTGGTTGAGCCGAATAGTATAGATGCATTTAAGAGGAAGCCAGATAAGCATATGAGGGAGAAGGGAATAGAGATTATGTTGATAGAGTTAGATAAGGATGGATGGAAGGAGGCTCGAGTGGAACATAAATACCAGCAGGGACAGGTTGGGCCGAGTGGCCTGTTTCTGTGCTGTATGTTACATGTAATTCTATGTAACAGATTCTTCTATTCCTTTCTTTTTCATGTGTTTATCTAGCCTTCCCTTAAATGCATCGATGCTATTTGCCTCAACTACTCTTTGTGGTAGCGAGTTACACATTCTAACCACTCTCTGGGTAAAGAAGTTTCTCTTGAATTCCCTGTTAGATTTCTTATATTTATGACCCCTGTTGTGTATGGAGAAAGAGTCAGACTGAACACTGTGAGCTCAAAGTAAAGTGTGACCTTAGTCTTTTATTGCAGGTCTCCAACCTGTGAAGCCTCCTTAAATACCTGTGCTCCCAAGGGATTATGGGATCCCTTGGGGCTCCAGGGGATGAGCCCTCTGCTGGCTGTACAGAGTAAATACAAATTTACATATATAACAACACACCGCCCCCCGCCCGCCAAAGTCAATAGTATAACTATTTACAATGTGAGTCTTGCCCTGGTTGATTGTCTTGGTGTGAAAGCTGGTGTTGTTGAATCATTTGTTGGGCCCTCGCTGGGCTGCTGTGCAGCTGGCCTTGCTGGACTGCCTGGTGTGTTGGGCCTTGCTGGGCTGCTGTGGATGATGGGTTCTGCTTTGTGGTCAACCGTGGTGCCGGTTGCCACTGGTGTGTATGTTGGGGGGTCAAAGAAGATAGGATCCAAGGTGGGTTGCTCAGGATAGTCCATGAATCTGAGTTTGATTTGGTCCAAGTGTTTCCAGTGAATGAGCCCATTTGAAATTTTGACCCGAAACACCCTGCTCCCGTCTTTGGCCACGACAGTGCCGGGAAGCTGCTTGGGAGCTTGTCCATAATTTAAAACAAATACAGGATCATTGATTTCAATCTCGCGTGACACATTTGCGCTATCATGGTATGCACTTTGTTGAAGCCACCTGCTCTCTACCTGTTCATGTAGATCAGGGTGAACTAACGAGAGCCTTGTCTTAAGTGCTCTTTTCATGAGCAGTTCAGCAGGTGGGATCCCAGTGAGTGAGTGGTGTCTCATGCGGTAGCTAAGCAGGACTCGGGATAGGCGAGTCTGCAGTGAGCCTTCAGTTACCCTCTTCAAGCCTTGCTTGATGGTTTACACTGCTCTCTCTGCCTGACCATTGGACGCTGGTTTAAACGGGGCAGATGTGACATGTTTGATCCCGTTACGGGTCATGAATTCTTTGAACTCAGCACTGGTAAAACATGGCCCGTTGTCGCTCACCAGGACATCGGGTAGGCCGTGAGTGGCAAACATGGCCCGCAGGCTTTCAGTAGTAACAGCGGACGTGCTAGCCGACATTATCTCACATTCAATTCACTTGGAGTACGCATCAACAACCACAAGGAACATTTTACCCAAGAACGGGCCTGCATAGTTGAAGTGTACTCTAGACCATGGTTTGGAGGGCCAAGACCATAAACTTAGCAGCACCTCCCTGGGTACATTGCTTAACTGCGAGCATGTATTACGTCTGTGAACGCAGGAATCTAAATCCGCATCGATACCGGCCCACCACACGTGGGACCTGGCTATCGCTTTCATCATTACAATGCCTGGGTGGGTACTGTGGAGGTCATTGATGAAGGTGTCTCTGCCCTTCTTGGGGACCACTGCTTGATTGACCCACAGAAGGCAGTCTGCCTATCTTTGTGCCGCTGGAACGGCTTTATCTCTTCCTGCATTTCCACTGGGACATTGGACCAGCTCCCGTGAAGGACACAGCTTTTGACTAGAGATAATAAGGGGTGCTGGCTTGTCCAGGTTTTGATCTGCCGGGCAGTGACAGGTGATTGCTCACTCTCAAATGCCTCCATAACCATGGCTAGGTCTGCGGGCTGCGCCATTTTCACCCCCGTGGTGGGCAATGGCAACCTACTGAGAGCATCGGCGCAGTTTTCTGTGCCTGGCCTGTGGCGGATGGCGTAGTTGTATGCGGACAACGTGAGCGCCCATCTCTGGATGCGAGCCGATGCATTGGTATTTATCCCTTTACTCACGGAGAACAGGGATATAAGTGGCTTATGGTCAGTTTCCAATTCGAATTTTAGCCCAAACAGGTATTGATGCATTTTCTTTACCCCATAAACACAAGCTAACGCTTCTTTCTCAATCATGCTGTAGCCTCTCTCAGCCTTAGATAGACTCCTGGATGCATAGGAAACTGGTTGCAGTTTCCCAAAATCATTAGCTTGTTGTAATACACACCCGACGTATGACGACGCATCACATGCTAGTACCAAACGCTTACATGGATCATACAACACAAGCAATTTGTTTGAGCATAACAATTTTCTCGCTTTTACAAAGGCATTTTCTTGGCTTTTGCCCCAAACCTATTCGTCCCCTTTTCATAGTAAGACATGTCGTGGTTCTAGCGGGGTGCTGAGACCTGGTAAGAAGTTACCAAAGTAGTTCAGGAGTCCCAGAAATGACCGCAGCTCGGTCACGTTCTGTGGCCTCGGGGTGTTCTCGATTGCCTCCGTTTTCGCGTTGTTGGGTCTGATGCCGTCCGCCGCAATCCTCCTTCCCAGGAACTCCACCTCAGGCGCCAGGAAAATGCACTTTGAGTGTTTTAGTCTGAGCCCCATGCGGTTGAGTCGACTAAGAACCTCCTCCAGGTTCTGCAGATGACCGACTGTGTTCCGACCTGTGACTAAGATGTCGTCCTGGAAGACCACGGTGTGCGGGACCGACTTCAGTAAACTTTCCATGTTTCTCTGGAATATCGCCGCCACTGATCGGATTCCAAACGGGTATCTGTTATAAACAAAAAGACCTTTGTGCGTGTTGATGCAGGTGAGGGCCTTCGATGATTCCTCCAGTTCCTGCATCATGTAGGCTGAAGTCAGATCCAGCTTCGTGAACGTCTTTCCTCCCGCCAGCGTTGCAAAGAGGTCGTCGGCCTTTGGTCGTGGGTATTGGTCCTGCAGGGAGAAACGATTGATAATTACTTTTTAGTTGCCACAGTTTCTGAGGGTGCCGTCTCCCTTGAGGACTGGGACAATAGAACTGGCCCACTCGTTGAACCCGTTCGCTGAAATGATGCCCTCTCTTTGCAGCCGGTCTCGCTCGATTTCTACCCTTTCTCTCATCATGTACGGTTGCTCTCGTCTTGTGATGGATGGGTCGCACCCCCGGAATTAGGTGGAACTGCACTTTTGCTCCTTGGAATTTCCCGATGCCTGGTTCGAACAGCAAAGGAAATTTGTTTAAGACCTGGGCACACGAAGTGTCGTCAGTGGGCGATAGCACTCGGATGTCGTCCCAGTTTCAGCCTATCTTTCCCAGCCAGCTCCTGCCGAGCAGCGTGGGACCATCGCCCATTACCACCCAGAGTGGTAGATTGTGCACCGCTCCATCGTAGGAGACCTTTACGGTAGCACTGCCGATAACAGGAATCAGTTCTTTCGTGTAAGTTCTTAGTTTCGTGCGAACTGGAATTAAGACTGGCCTTGAGGCCTTGTTGCACCACAACCTTTCAAAATTCTTTTTGCCCATGATGGACTGGCTCGCGCCCGTGTCCAGCTCCATTGACACCGGGAGTCCATTTAGTTTAATCAGCATTATCGGGGGACAATTCGTGGTGAATGTGTGCACCCCATGTACCTCTGCCTCCTCGATCTGAGGCTCTGGTTCATCGTGACCCTCCATGGATCTGTTCTCCTCTGCAACATGGTGGTTTGCAGGTTTAACAGGCAGCTCAAGTGCACACTCGTTGGAGGTGTCCCATTGTTCTACAGCCTTTGAAAACGTACTCTTTGAATCAGCATGAATGGAAACGATGATCACACCCGCAGCTCCAACAAGGTGTTAATGGCCTTGCATTCATCACCCTTGATGGTGGACTCTGAGTCATCTGCTGACCTGTAGCTGCAGGTATATGTGACCTGCCCTTTACGTTATGATTCGAAAACAACATCACTTTGTACTTGTGTGCTGAGAGATTTGCTTCGTATTGTCAATGAACGCCTGGGCTATCGCTATGGCCTTACTCAAGGTTGGGGTCTCTACAGTCAAAAGTTTGTGAAGTATGGTTTCGTGGTCAATGCCAAGTACGAAAAGGTCTCTGAGCATGTGCTCCAAATGTCCTTCAAATTCGCAATGTCCTGCAAGGCGTTTTAGCTCGGTGACATAACTCGCCACTTCCTGGCCTTCTGACCTTTTGTAGGTTTAGAACCGGTACCTCGCCATCAGAACGCTTTCCTTCAGGTTCAAATGCTCTCGGACCAGTGTGCACAAATCATCGTACGGTTTCTTCGTGGGTTTCGCTGGAGTGAGCAGATTCTTCATGAGGCCATACGTTGGTGCCCACAGATGGTGAGGAGGATCGCCCTTCGTTTAGCAGTGGCCATGAAGTATAGGTCGAGTCGCTCCACAAAAGTTTCCCACCGAGAATTTCTCCAGAATGCCCACTGTTCTCTGCATCTTTGGGTTCACTATCTGTATCTCGTCGCCAGTTGTTGTGTATGGAGAAAGAGTCAGACTGAACACTGTGAGCTCAAAGTAATGTGTGACCTTAGTCTTTTATTGCAGGTCTCCAGAGTGCCTCTCCAACCTGTGAAGCCTTCTTAAATACCTGTGCTCCCAAGGGATTATGTGATCCCTTGGAACTCCAGGGGATGAGCCCTCTGGTGACTGTACAGAGTAAATACAAGTTTATATATATAACAACCCCTAATTCTGGTTTCCTCCTCAAGTGGAAACATCAGGGGCGATTTTAACCCTACTCACTCAGCAGAAACCTGGCGGGTGGACTGTTAATTACCCCTGGCTCTTACCTGTCTGAATGCTGCCATGATCGTAACATCTGCAATTTTAACCTGCTCTCCTGAGCAGGCAGCGAGGACAGGTGCTCGGAGCCAACAGGGTCCTTCTTGTCGTGGCCTGATGACATCATTGAGACCTGACTGTAATTTTAACTCAAGCCTGAGCAGGGAATCCACCTGGAGTTAAAATTGGGGCCGATCGTCTACCCGATCAAACCCTTCCATAATATTAAAGACCCTTATCAGGTCACCACTCAGTCTTCATTTTCTAAAGAAATTAGCCCCAGCCTGTTCAATCTTTCCTGATAGGTGTAACCTCTCAGTTCTGGTATCATCGCAGTATTTTTGCACTTTCTCCAGTGCCTCCATATCCTTTTTATAATATGAAGACCAGAACTGTTCACAGTACTCTAAAGTGTATTTTAGAATTTTGTTTGCTGATCGCTCCTGTGAAGCGACATGGGGTGTTTTTCTAAATTAAAGGCGCTATATAAATGCAAGTTGTTGTTTCCTCGGCCTCAGAAATGCAACGTGTTTGGTTGAATGAACTGCTGGAGTCTAATTAGAACCCAAAGCAGGACCAGTGTCAATTTCAATCGGTTCATTGATTGATTGACCGAGCAACCGATGAGTCAATTTGGGCGGTGATTGGCGACATTACAATTGTGGATATTCTGTGCTAAACCCCTCACTGAGTCGTTTGACACTGCATACCTTGTCAAAGTGAGTTAATGTGCGTGTTCTGTACATTGGTTTGTACATCTGGACCCAGTTACCCGGTGCTTGAACATCTGAGGGTAATAGAGACCTAACACAGCTTGTCTCCAGCGTTATGCTTGAATGGGGGTCGTGATGGGTCAGAATCTGATGGAGGCAGATAAAGACATGGCCAGTTTGTGACACCGCTTCCTCAACCCCAACCCACTGACCTCAAGAGCACATCTAAATTCAAGCACATAAATAATACGATCTTTTTCCAGGAACCTATTAGCGTGTCAGTACTGAGCAAAATATGCTGAGATAACAATCTTCATTCTGCTGAGGAATGAAAATATTAATTATTGAAAGCTTTTCATTCTTGGCTCATGATTACTGCTGTATTTAAGTGTCGGGAGTGGAAATTAAGTGATGTTATCAAGAATTGATTTTGATTTATTTTTGCAAAGCAAGTGAATAGGAAGAGGTTTATTCCATTAGGATTCTGTACATGAACAGGAACAGGAGGCAATTTGAGCCATTGGGATTTTATACAATGGGAGTGTGTGGGAGGTAAATTTGGACCATTCTATAGAATCTTGGTCATTCAAACCTTGTGTTATAAGTGTAAGAATGTTTGGCTTTGTCCTGGCTTTACCCACCAACAACGACTTGTATTTATATAGCACCATTAACGTAGTAAAACGTCCCAAGGTGCTTCAAAGGAGTATTACAAAACAAAATTTGACACCAAGCCACATAAGGAGAGATTAGGGCAGGTGACCAAAAACAAAGAGGTAGGTTTTAAGGAGTGTCTTAAAGGAGGAAAGAGAGGTAGAGAAGCAGAGAGGTTTAGGGAGGGAATTCCAGAGCTTAGTGCCTTGGCAGCTGAAGGCACGACCACCGATGGTTGAGCGATTGTAATCAGGGATGCTCAAAGGGGCAGAATTAGAGGAACGCAGACATCTCAGGGGGTTGTGGAGCTGGAGGAGTTTACAGAGATAGGGAGGGGCGAGGCCATGGAGGGATTTGAAAACAAGGATGAGAATTTTTTAATTGAGGCATTGCTTAACCAGGAGCCAATGTAGGTCAGTAAGCACAGGGGTGATGGGTGAGTGGGACTTGGTGCAAGTTAGGACACGGGCAGCCGCGTTTTGGATCACCTCTAGTTTACGTAGAGTAGAATGTGGGAGGCCAGCAAGGAGTGCGTTGGAATAGGCAACTTTAGTGATAATAAAGGAATGGATGAGGACTTCAGCAACGGATGAGCTGAGGCAAGGGTGGAGACGGGCGATTTACGGAGGTGGAAATAGATGGTCTTAGTTATGCTGTGGATATGTGGTCAAAAGTTCATTTCAGGGTCAGATATAACACCAAGGTTGTGAACAGTCTGGTTCAGCCTCAGACAGGAGTTGGGAAGAGGGATGGAGTCAGTGGCTAGGGAACGGAGTTTGTGGCGGGGACCGAAAATAATGGCTTCGGTCTTCCCGATATTTAGTTGGAGAACATTTCTGCTCATCCAGTAGTGGATGTCGGGCAAGCAATCTGACAATTTAGAGACTGTGGAGGGGTCGAGAGAAGAGGTGGTGAGATAGAGCTGGGTGTCATCAGCGTACATGTGGAAACTGCCTGTGTTTTTGCCAAGGGGAAGCATGTAGATGAGAAATAGGAGGGGACTCTAGAGTGGGAGCGGGAAGAGAAGCCGTTGCAGGTGATTAGATAAATAAGAATGGAACCAAGTGAGTGCAGTCCCACCTGTTATGTAGCATGTTAATGTATGTACTGTAACATGAGACCACTGAATGTACCTCCACACTGTATACACTATACCTGTACCACCAGAGGGTGCTACTGCCGGAGACCTAAGGGTCACCTGTACACTGCAGGTAACCAAGTATAAAAGGGAGCTCACCTCTTGGTGTCCTCACTCTAGGAGCTGCAATAAACGGACTAAGGTCACTACAGTTCAAGTACTATACCCCTACCTCGTGGAGTTGTTATTAGACTGCTTGCATATACTACAACTGGCGACGAGGTTACGAATTTCCACGTATAATATGTCTAACCTAAGCAACTTCCAACAATTCGCTGATGGGGAAGATTGGGATGCCTTTGTGGAAAGGCTAGAACACTTCTTCATCGCGAACGACCTGGCTGGGGACTCACCGACCTCGCTGACGGACAAGCGCAGAGCCATCCTGCTCAGCAGTTGTGGGCCCAATCTCCACGGCCTCATCAGGGACCTGCTAGCCCCAGAGAAGATGACAACCAAGACCTATGCGGAGCTCGTAACTTTAATATAAGAACAACTCAAACCTAAAGAGAGCATCCTCACACCCACCGGCGGCCCGAAGGCCAAGAAATTGCTAAATATGCTGCAGATCTGAGAAGATCGGCTGCACCGTGTGATTTTGGCGACCACCTCACCGAAGCACTGAGGGACATCTTCATTATGGGAATCGGCCACGAGGGCCTCCTCCATAAACTGCTCTCTGCGGACATTACGGTCAACCTGCAGAAGGCAATCAAAGTGAGCCAGGTGTTCATGATTTCCACCTACAACTCCAAGAGAATGATGACTCACCCCCAGGACTCTAACCCGACGAGTACAGTGAACCGAATGGCACCTTTCAGAGGCAAATCTGCTGCCCCGAGTCCTGCAACCCTGAGTCCGCCACATGGGGCCAACCGGCTAGTCCCGTGCTGGCGCTGTGGAGGAAACCACAGGGCCCACCAGTGCCGATACAAAGACTATACCTGCAAAGGCTGCAACTCTAAAGGTCACCTTCAGCGAACGTGTAGAGGTTTTACTCACCGAGTCGCTGAAGAGTTGGCCGATCACCCGGGCTCCGGCGCTGATGAAGACGAAGCAGCTCAGCCCCTGGAAGAGGAGTACGGAGTGTATACCTGCTCCACCGAGAGTTCCCCGTGGAAAATGGAAGTCGAAATCAATGGTGTTCCAGTCTCGATGGAGGTCGACACAGGGGCGAGCCAATCGCTGATGAATCAGGCGGCCTTCGAGGAACTCTGGGACAATCCCGCCAAACGACCCAAAATGTCCCCAATCAAGGCAAAGTTGCTCACCTACACAAAAGACTCCATCCCAGTCGTCGGCAGCAGTGGATGTCCCGGTATCCCATGGCGGCGCGAAGCACAAGCTTCCTTTGTGGATCGTTGCTGGTGATGGTCCAACGCTGCTGGGAAGAAGATGGATGAAGCAAATCCAAATCACTACAGTTCAAGTACTATACCCTTTCCTCATGGAGTTGTTATTAGAGTGCTTGCATATACTACAACTGGCAACGAGGTTACGTCTAGGCCCCGGTGATCGATTTCCTAGGTGGCTCCAAATTTGGATCCATCGCAGCACCTGAAAATCCTACCGTCCAGCTCGACTGCACGGCGCCGACACAGACTGCACAACTCAACGGCAAGATGATCCAACCTGAACGACCAGACCTCACCTTCCGGGTTCCAGTGGCAGGACTCCGAGGGAAGAAGATTGGCGCAGAAGGTAGATTCCCGGCTTCCGTGGCAGAACCTGGAGAGAAAAGGATCACCGCAGTCTACCTCGTGGAGAGAAAGAAGATGGCGCCCGCACCACGAGGCGAAGCGCCTGAATTCAAGATGGCCGCGACCAGACCACGAGGGGCAGCGTTGAGGGAACAACACGTGTTACCGAGCAGCGAACCGAATTGGAGTAAAGATTGCAAGGCCCTCTTAAAGGAGACCGGCAGCCCAAAACAATTAAAGGGACAGTTCCACTCTTGGCACAGCAATGCCGGGGACACTAATGATAAAAGTGTAATTAATGAATGCAGATATATAAATGTACTGTTGAACGGTGATGCCAGTCATGCTAACGAGACAAATGTAACTAACAAAGGCAGGTATCCAAATGTAACCTTGTACAGAGATACTGATAGTACACAGGAAAGTGTAATTGACAAATGTGAAAGTGTAAAGAGAAATAACAATGTTGAGTCGGCTAGTTGCGGTCGGAGCCAATGTATCATGAACGCTAATCATAAAATGAGAAACGATGCCGGGTTCTACATGTATGCCGACAATGCCAAAGGAAACCCCCCGTGGAAAACACCCAGGTCCAGCGGGCTACCTGATTATGTAGCCTGCGCTTCCGGGACCAATGTGATGTCCCAGGGAGGGTTCACACACACCCAGTGGGAGCATACTCACTGCAGGGACAGCGGTCAATGGGCAGCACAGCCACCACCACTGGCAACCTGCCCAGATCGGCCTTACCCCACCCTGGCCACCAGGGCCGGCACCGGGAGCAAGAGGCCGGTTCTCTCCAGCTTTCCCGGCGAGACCTGGGATGACCAGACTTTCACCACCATGAAGGGCAGCGGGGCGACCCTACAGCCCTCAATGGAGGACAAGGAGGCCACACCACCCTGTGGCTCTGCCCACCACTAAACGTCCTCACCCACCCAATCAATATAATGTATGTACCTTACCTATAACATGTACTTGCTCCACCACTGCTGAATCCTCAAACAGTGACATAACCACATGGTCTATGTATGGGAGGCGGGGGAATGGATGTGTGTAGCCATGAACATGGATCACACCCGGAACCCATACAACCCTCACCACAACCTTCAACCATCCACTACAGACCACTTCTCCATATCATGGCACTTAGGGAAGACGTAGGGGGGAGTGCTGTTATGTATGTATGTTAATGTATGTAGTGTAACACTGGACCACTGAATGTACCTCCACACTGTATACACTATACCTGTACCACCAGAGAGTGCTACTACTGGAGACCTAAGGGTCACCTGTACACTGCAGGTAACCCAGTATAAAAGGGAGTTCACCTCTTGGTGTCCTCACTCTAGGAGCTGCAATAAACGGACTAAGGTCACTACAGTTCAAGTACTATACCCTTACCTCGTGGAGTCGTTATTAGAGTGCTTGCCTATACTACACCACCCAGCTGGATGATGGTGGAGAGGCATTGGAGGAGGATGGAGTGGATTACTGTGTCAAAGACTGCAGACAGGTCGAGAAGGACGAGGAGGGATAGTTTACCTTTGTCACAGGCACATAGGATGTCATTTGTGACTTTGCTGAGAGCCGTTTCGGTTCTGTGGCAGGGGCGGAAACCGGATTGGAGGGATTCAAACATTGAATTGTGGGAGCGATGGGCTCGGATTGGAAGGCGATGGGGGACGTTGAAGGACTTTGGAGAGGAAAGGGATGTTTGGAGATGGGGCAGTAGTTTGCAAGGACGGAGGGGTCAAGGGTTGGTTTTTTGAGCAGAGGGGTGATGACGGCAGATTTGAGGGAGAGGGGGACAGTACCTGAGGAGAGAGAACCGTTAACAATGTCAGCTAACATGGGAGCAGAAAAGGAAGTTGGGTGGTCAGCAGTTTGGTGGGAATAGGGTCAAGGGAACAGGAAGTGGGTCGCATGGACAGGATGCACTCGGAAAGATCATGAGGGGAGATTGGAGAGAAGCTGGAGAAAGATGTGAGGTCAGGGCTAGGGCAGGGGGTTCCTGGAGGAAGTTTGACCTGTTGGGCTGGGGAAGGAAGGGAAGGGGCAGAGGCAGCTGATTGGATATTTTTAAAATCATAGAATGGTTAATGCACAGAAGGAGGCCATTAGGCCCATCGGATTCATGCCGGCTCTCTGCAAGAGCACTTCAGCGACCCATTCCCCGTAGTCCTGCAAATCTTTTCCCTTCAGGTACTTATCCAATTCCCCTTTGAAAGCCACGATTGAATCTGCCTCCACCACCTTTCAGGCCGTGCATTCCAGATCCCAACCACTCGCTGCGCAAAAATATTATTCCTCATGTCGCCTTTGGTTCTGCCATTCACCTTAAATCTATGTCCTCGACCCATCCGCTAATGGGGACAGTTTCGCTCTATCTACTCTGTCTGGACCCCTCATGATTTTGAACACCTTTATCAAATTTTATTCGTTCATGAGATGGAGCGAGGATATTTCCACTCATGGAGGAAACTAAAACTAGGGGACATAGTTTCAGAATAAGGGGTCGCCCATTTAAAACTGAGATGAGGAGGAATTTCTTCTCTCAGAGGGTTGTAAATCTGTGGAATTCTCTGCCCCAGAGAACTGTGATGGCTGGGTCATTGAATATATTTAAGGCAAAGATAGACAGATTTTTGAGCGATAAGGGAGTAAAGGGTTATGGGGAGCGGGCAGGAAAGTGGAGCTGAGTCAGATCAGTCATGATCTTATTAAATGGCGGAGCAGGCTGTCGGGGCCAAATGGCCTACTCCTGCTCTTATTTCATATGTTCTTATGTATGTGGGCATCATTGACAAGGCAAGCATTTATTGCCCACCCCTAATTGCCCTTGAGAAGGTAGTGGTGAGGTGTCTTCTTGAACCGCTGCAGTCCGTGTGGTGAAGGTACTCCCACAGTGCAAGGATGGTCTCAACCTTAGAGACGAAGAAGTCTATGAACTCCTCGCACTTGTTGGAGGGCTAATAGTGTATTTTAATCTCATTACAAGCTGATGGTGATTAGAAAGGGAAGTCCTTTTATGCCATTTACAGCCCTTTCCTGATTGCAGTCTATCACAGTCTGTGGTTAAGAACCAGACAGTGGTTGGGACGGGGGTAGAGCTGTGGCTTGAGTGCTGAGCTTTGCTTTGTGGCTGTTCATTGAAGACCTCGCTCAGTCGCGGCCCCCTTCGCACGGCATTGTGGGGGAAAGAAAGGGTTCCGAGTTTTGTGTAAGAAATTTCCAGACCCAACAAATTTGAGACTGGCCAATTCAAATTGTAACAGATGGCTGAAAATAAAACACCTCATATTGCTTTACTGGAAAAAAAGTGGGCAAATGTGGTTTCAGCTCGTGTGTATTTACAGGAACCACTGCTGTCACTCAGGAGCTGTGTAAACACAGCTTTATTTCTGTTGATAAAAGAGTGTTGTATGGGACCCACTGTTAGCGACTGATTGAATCAGAATCACCCAGCACAGAAGGAGGCCATTCGGCCTAGCCAGCCTGTGCTGGCTCCTTGACGTGTCCATATTTTGTGCTTCTCCATCATTAGCAAACAATCGCAGGACCAGCTTCCACTGTGATATCCAATTCCCTTTTGAAAGTTACTATTCAATCTGCTTCCACCACCCTTTCAGGCCGTGTGTTCCAGGTCATAACAACTTGCTGTGCAAAAATAAATTCTCCTCATCTCGCCTCGGGTTTTTTTTGCAATTACCTTAATCTGTGTTCTCTGTTTAGCGACCCTCCTGCCAGTGGAAACCGTTTCTCCTTATTTACTCTGCCAAAGCCCTTCGTAACTGTGAACACCTCTATCAAATCTCCCGTAACCTTCTCTGCTCTAAGAAGAATTGCTTTATAAAAAAATGGCGGCTGCTCAGAGAGTGTCAAGTAGACTCTGTTTACACTGAGAGTCCAAGGTCTGGTCATAAATGTATTTCTTCCATGTACAAGTCATCTAGGGAATGAGATTATAATGAGGGATGTTGAAATTGGGAGCGTTTGTGTTGTTTATAAACCAATGTGCTGATTCCTCAGTGCTCTGAATTCCACGTGTTTATGTTGCAGGGAGGGTATAGAGCACTGATAGCAACATTGAAGCATTGCAATGTATAAGATTGCACGCAACGACATGAGTAATTTGAGACATGACATGCGGTGAGTGTAGCAGGCTTGTGGGGTCACAGTCTCAGGATAAGGGGTAAGCCATTTAGGACCGAGATGAGGAGAAACTTCTTCACTCAGAGGATTGTGAACCTGTGGAATTCTCCACCGCAGAAAGTTGTTGAGGCCAGTTCGTTAGATATATTCAAAAGGGAGTTAGATGTGGCCCTTATGGCTAAAGGGATCAAGGGGTATGGAGAGAAAGCAGGAATGGGGTACTAAAGTTGCATGATCAGCCATGATCATATTGAATGGTGGTGCAGGCTCGAAGGGCCGAATGGCTTACTCCCGCACCTATTTTCTATGTTTCTATGTGAGTAACTTTGGACCTCTGGTTCCCAGAGCTCTCCACCACGTCATTTTCCTCACCTTATGACTGGGTCTGGCGGAGACTAATTGATAAGAGATTGATTGCTGTGATTAAGTCAACAACGCCATCATCATATCATGTGACTACCAGGACGGTAGAAGGCGAACTCGATGGACCTGAGTCTTTTATCGTCTCAATGTGTGACATCTAATCTTCAATCCACTCTGTGTTTGAATGGATTATTGATATAGGCACAGGACTGCGACCTTTGTCTATATACTGGTGCCAAGGTATCAGCCATGGCTCAGTTGGTAGCAGAAGGTCGTGGGTTCATAGCCCTACTCCAGGACTTGAGCACAAAATCCAGACTGACACTCCAGTACAGTACTGTGGAGGTGCTGCACTGTCAGAGGCGCCGTCTTTCGGATGAGACGTTAAACTGAAGCCTCGTCTGCTCTCTCAGATGGATGTAAAAAATTCCATGACATGATTTCATACAAGAGCAAGGGAATTCTCACCGGCGTCCTAGCCAATATTTTATCCTTCATACACGTTTGTGGAATCTTGCTGTGCGCAAATTGGCTATCGCGTGTCTTACATTACAACAGTGAGCACAGCGCTTCAAAAGCACTTCATTGGCTGTAAAGCGATTTGGGGTGTCACGAGGTCGTGAAAGACGCGACATAAATACAAGTCTTTCTTCTCACTAAAACAAAAATCCATTCCCAACAGGAGAGCAAAATTGCAGTCCTGTCAGCGCAGGGGAAAATAACTCTCAGAAAGAGCGAGATTTGCAATTAGCAATCTCCCCGCGGTAATCGTTCATTAAAGTCTGAATGTTGGGATTGCGAACAATCTAGAGAGAATTTTGCAAAAGGCATTCGACTTTAATCATTAGACTTTCACAGTGTTTTTCGGAACAAAACCAAGGAGTGATTTAACCTTCCTTCATGTCTGTCCTTCCCTCCGATAAACAATTCCCAGCAGGCACCAATCACCATCACACAGACAGCTTGAGTTAAACAGCGCGGCTCCAGTTGAGAGCTCGGTTTGCTGCAAAGGCTCTGACCCCAGGCGAAATACGTGACTCTGCATATCTTTCCAGGTGTCCCGTTCATCTCACACTTCCTAAAGTTACTCACGCTGACTAAAATGGAAGCTGGAAGTGTGTCTGGCAGAGATGGCAGAATCGCTCACAAATCTCTGCCCTAGGTTTATCTGACACACCAGTCTCAATCATTGCTTTATATCCCGTGTGTACCTGGGACACCAGTCTCAGTCTGACCCGGGTGTACCTGGGACACCAGTCTCAGTCTGACCCGGGTGTACCTGGAACACCAGTCTCTGTCTGACCCGGGTGTAGCTGGAACACCAGTCTCAGTCTGATCTGGGTGTACCTGGGACACCAGTCTCAGTCTGACCCGGGTGTACCTGGAACACCAGTCTCTGTCTGACCCGGGTGTAGCTGGAACACCAGTCTCAGTCTGATCTGGGTGTACCTGGGACACCAGTCTCAGTCTGACCCGGGTGTACCTGGAACACCAGTCTCTGTCTGACCCGGGTGTAGCTGGAACACCAGTCTCAGTCTGATCTGGGTGTACCTGGGACACCAGTCTCAGTCTGACCCGGGTGTAGCTGGAACACCAGTCTCTGTCTTAGTCTGACCCGGGTATACCTATGTCACCAGTCTCAGTCTGATCTGGGTGTACCTGGTACACCAGTCTCAGTCTGGCCCGGGTGTACCTGGGACACCAGTCTCAGTCTGACCCGGATGTACCTGGGACACCAGTCTCAGTCTGACCCGGGTGTACCTGGGACACCAGTCTCAGTCTGACCCGGGTGTACCTGGGACACCAGTCTCAGTCTGACCCGGGTGTACCTGGGACACCAGTCTCAGTCTCAATCTGACCTGTGTGCACCTGAGACACCAGTCTCAATCTGTCCTGGATGTACCTGGAACATCAGTCGCAGCCTCAGTCTGACCCGGGTGTACCTGGGACACCAGCCTTAGTCTGACCCGGGTGTACCTGGGACACCAGTCTCTGTCTGACCCGGGTGTACCTGGGACACCAGTCTCAGTCTAACCCGGGTGTACCTGGGACATCAGTCTCAGTCTGATCTGGGTGTACCTGGGACACCAGTCTCAGTCTGACCCGGGTCCTGGGACATCAGTCCCAATCTGACCTGGGTGCACCTGAGACACCAGTCTCAGTCTCAGTCTGTTTTGGATGTACCTGGGACACCAGTCTCAGGCTCAGTCTGACCCAGGTGTACCTGGGACACCAGTCTCAGTCTGATCTGGGTGTACCTGGGACACCAGTCTCAGTCTGACCCGGGTCCTGGGACATCAGTCCAAATCTGACCTGGGTGCACCTGAGACACCAGTCTCAGTCTCAGTCTGTTTTGGATGTACCTGGGACACCAGTCTCAGGCTCAGTCTGACCCAGGTGTACCTGGGACACCAGTCTCAGTCTGACCCGGGTGTACCTAGGACACCAGTCTCAGTCTGACCCGGGTGTACCTGGGACACCAGTCTCAGTCTGACCCGGGTCCTGGGACATCAGTCCCAATCTGACCTGGGTGCACCTGAGACACTAGTCTCAGTCTCAGTCTGTTTTGGATGTACCTGGGACACCAGTCTCAGGCTCAGTCTGACCCAGGTGTACCTGGGACACCAGTCTCAGTCTGACCCGGGTGTACCTGGGACACCAGTCTCAGTCTGACCCGGGTGTACCTGGGACACCAGTCTCAGTCTGACCCGGGTGTACCTGGGACACCAGTCTCAGTCTGACCCGGGTGTACCTGGGACACCAGTCTCAATCTGACCCGGCTGTACCTGGGAAACCAGTCTCAGTCTGACCCGGGTGTACCTGGGACACCAGTCTCTGTCTGACCCGGGTGTACCTGGGACACCAATCTCTGTCTGACCCGGGTGTACCTGGGACACCAGCCTCAGTCTGACCCAGGTGTACCTGGGACACCAGTCTCTGTCTGACCCGGGTGTACCTGGGACACCAGTCTCTGTCTGACCCGGGTGTACCTGGGACACCAGTCTCAGTCTCAATCTGACCTGTGTGCACCTGAGACACCAGTCTCAATCTGTCCTGGATGTACCTGGAACATCAGTCTCAGCCTCAGTCTGACCCGGGTGTACCTGGGACACCAGCCTTAGTCTGACCCGGGTGTACCTGGGACACCAGTCTCTGTCTGACCCGGGTGTACCTGGGACACCAGTCTCAGTCTGACCCGGGTGTACCTGGGACATCAGTCTCAGTCTGATCTGGGTGTACCTGGGACACCAGTCTCAGTCTGACCCGGGTCCTGGGACATCAGTCCCAATCGGCACTGGGTGCACCTGAGACACCAGTCTCAGTCTCAGTCTGTTTTGGATGTACCTGGGACACCAGTCTCAGGCTCAGTCTGACCCAGGTGTACCTGCGACATCAGTCTCAGTCTGATCTGGGTGTACCTGGGACACCAGTCTCAGTCTGACCCGGGTCCTGGGACATCAGTCCCAATCTGACCTGGGTGCACCTGAGACACCGGTCTCAGTCTCAGTCTGTTTTGGATGTACCTGGGACACCAGTCTCAGGCTCAGTCTGACCCAGGTGTACCTGGGACACCAGTCTCAGTCTGACCCGGGTGTACCTGGGACACCAGTCTCAGTCTGACCCGGGTGTACCTGGGACACCAGTCTCAGTCTGACCCGGGTGTACCTGGGACACCAGTCTCAGTCTGACCCGGCTGTACCTGGGAAACCAGTCTCAGTCTGACCCGGGTGTACCTGGGACACCAGTCTCTGTCTGACCCGGGTGTACCTGGGACACCAATCTCTGTCTGACCCGGGTGTACCTGGGACACCAGCCTCAGTCTGACCCGGGTGTACGTGGGACACCAGTCTCTGTCTGACCCGGGTGTACCTGGGACACCAGTCTCTGTCTGACCCGGGTGTACCTGGGACACCAGTCTCAGTCTCAATCTGACCTGTGTGCACCTGAGACACCAGTCTCAATCTGTCCTGGATGTACCTGGAACATCAGTCTCAGCCTCAGTCTGACCCGGGTGTACCTGGGACACCAGCCTTAGTCTGACCCGGGTGTACCTGGGACACCAGTCTCTGTCTGACCCGGGTGTACCTGGGACACCAGTCTCAGTCTGACCCGGGTGTACCTGGGACATCAGTCTCAGTCTGATCCGGGTGTACCTGGGACAAAAGTCTCAGACTGACCCGGGTCCTGGGACATCAGTCCCAATCTGACCTGGGTGCACCTGAGACACTAGTCTCAGTCTCAGTCTGTTTTGGATGTACCTGGGACACCAGTCTCAGGCTCAGTCTGACCCAGGTGTACCTGGGACACCAGTCTCAGTCTGACCCGGGTGTACCTGGGACACCAGTCTCAGTCTGACCCGGGTGTACCTGGGACACCAGTCTCAGTCTGACCCGGGTGTACCTGGGACACCAATCTCTGTCTGACCCGGGTGTACCTGGGACACCAGCCTCAGTCTGACCCGGGTGTACGTGGGACACCAGTCTCTGTCTGACCCGGGTGTACCTGGGACACCAGTCTCTGTCTGACCCGGGTGTACCTGGGACACCAGTCTCAGTCTCAATCTGACCTGTGTGCACCTGAGACACCAGTCTCAATCTGTCCTGGATGTACCTGGAACATCAGTCTCAGCCTCAGTCTGACCCGGGTGTACCTGGGACACCAGCCTTAGTCTGACCCGGGTGTACCTGGGACACCAGTCTCTGTCTGACCCGGGTGTACCTGGGACACCAGTCTCAGTCTGACCCAGGTGTACCTGGGACATCAGTCTCAGTCTGATCTGGGTGTACCTGGGACACCAGTCTCAGTCTGACCCGGGTCCTGGGACATCAGTCCCAATCGGCCCTGGGTGCACCTGAGACACCAGTCTCAGTCTCAGTCTGTTTTGGATGTACCTGGGACACCAGTCTCAGGCTCAGTCTGACCCAGGTGTACCTGCGACATCAGTCTCAGTCTGATCTGGGTGTACCTGGGACACCAGTCTCAGTCTGACCCGGGTCCTGGGACATCAGTCCCAATCTGACCTGGGTGCACCTGAGACACCGGTCTCAGTCTCAGTCTGTTTTGGATGTACCTGGGACACCAGTCTCAGGCTCAGTCTGACCCAGGTGTACCTGGGACACCAGTCTCAGTCTGACCCGGGTGTACCTGGGACACCAGTCTCAGTCTGACCCGGGTGTACCTGGGACACCAGTCTCAGTCTGACCCGGGTGTACCTGGGACACCAGTCTCAGTCTGACCCGGGTGTACCTGGGACACCAGTCTCAGTCTGACCCGGCTGTACCTGGGAAACCAGTCTCAGTCTGACCCGGGTGTACCTGGGACACCAGTCTCAGTCTGACCCGGGTGTACCTGGGACATCAGTCTCTGTCTGATCCGGGTGTACCTGGGACACCAGTCTCAGTCTGACCCGGGTCCTGGGACATCAGTCCCAATCTGACCTGGGTGCACCTGAGACACTAGTCTCAGTCTCAGTCTGTTTTGGATGTACCTGGGACACCAGTCTCAGGCTCAGTCTGACCCAGGTGTACCTGGGACACCAGTCTCAGTCTGACCCGGGTGTACCTAGGACACCAGTCTCAGTCTGACCCGGGTGTACCTGGGACACCAGTCTCAGTCTGACCCGGGTGTACCTGGGACACCAGTCTCAGTCTGACCCGGGTGTACCTGGGACACCAGTCTCAGTCTGACCCGGCTGTACCTGGGAAACCAGTCTCAGTCTGACCCGGGTGTACCTGGGACACCAGTCTCTGTCTGACCCGGGTGTACCTGGGACACCAATCTCTGTCTGACCCGGGTGTACCTGGGACACCAGCCTCAGTCTGACCCGGGTGTACGTGGGACACCAGTCTCTGTCTGACCCGGGTGTACCTGGGACACCAGTCTCTGTCTGACCCGGGTGTACCTGGGACACCAGTCTCAGTCTCAATCTGACCTGTGTGCACCTGAGACACCAGTCTCAATCTGTCCTGGATGTACCTGGGACACCAGTCTCAGGCTCAGTCTGACCCAGGTGTACCTGGGACACCAGTCTCAGTCTGACCCGGGTGTACCTAGGACACCAGTCTCAGTCTGACCCGGGTGTACCTGGGACACCAGTCTCAGTCTGACCCGGGTGTACCTGGGACACCAGTCTCAGTCTGACCCGGGTGTACCTGGGACACCAGTCTCAGTCTGACCCGGCTGTACCTGGGAAACCAGTCTCAGTCTGACCCGGGTGTACCTGGGACACCAGTCTCTGTCTGACCCGGGTGTACCTGGGACACCAGTCTCAGTCTGACCCGGGTGTACCTGGGACACCAGTCTCTGTCTGACCCGGGTGTACCTGGGACACCAGTTTCAGTCTGACCCGGGTGTACCTGGGACACCAGTCTCTGTCTGACCCGGGTGTACCTGGGACACCAGTCTCAGTCTGACCCGGGTCCTGGGACATCAGTCCCAATCGGCCCTGGGTGCACCTGAGACACCAGTCTCAGTCTCAGTCTGTTTTGGATGTACCTGGGACACCAGTCTCAGGCTCAGTCTGACCCAGGTGTACCTGGGACACCAGTCTCATTCTGACCCGGGTGTACCTAGGACACCAGTCTTAGTCTGACCCGGGTCCTGGGACATCAGTCCCAATCTGACCTGGGTGCACCTGAGACACCAGTCTCAGTCTCAGTCTGTTTTGGATGTACCTGGGACACCAGTCTCAGGCTCAGTCTGACCCAGGTGTAGCTGGGACACCAGTCTCAGTCTGACCCGGGTGTACCTAGGACACCAGTCTTAGTCTGACCCGGGTCCTGGGACATCAGTCCCAATCTGACCTGGGTGCACCTGAGACACCAGTCTCAGTCTCAGTCTGTTTTGGATGTACCTGGGACACCAGTCTCAGGCTCAGTCTGACCCAGGTGTACCTAGGACATCAGTCTCAGTCTGATCTGGGTGTACCTGGGACACCAGTCTTAGTCTGACCCGGGTCCTGGGACATCAGTCCCAATCTGACCTGGGTGCACCTGAGACACCAGTCTCAGTCTCAGTCTGTTTTGGATGTACCTGGGACAGCAGTCTCAGGCTCAGTCTGACCCAGGTGTACCTGCGACATCAGTCTCAGTCTGATCTGGGTGTACCTGGGACACCAGTCTCAGTCTGACCCGGGTCCTGGGACATCAGTCCCAATCTGACCTGGGTGCACCTGAGACACCAGTTTCAGTCTCAGTCTGTTTTGGATGTACCTGGGACACCAGTCTCAGGCTCAGTCTGACCCAGGTGTACCTGGGACACGAGTCTCAGTCTGACCCGGGTGTACCTGGGACACCAGTCTCAGTCTGACCCGGGTGTACCTGGGACACCAGTCTCAGTCTGACCCGGGTGTACCTGGGACACCAGTCTCAGTCTGACCCGGGTGTACCTGGGACACCAGTCTCAGTCTGACCCGGGTGTACCTGGGAAACCAGTCTCAGTCTGACTGGAGTTCAGAAGAATGAGAGGGGACCTCATAGAAACGTTTAAAATTCTGAGGGGTTTAGACAGGTTAGATGCAGGAAGAATGTTCCCAATGTTGGGGAAGTCCAGAACCAGGGGTCACAGACTAAGGATAAGGGGTAAGCCATTTAGGACCGAGATGAGGAGAAACTTCTTCACCCAGAGAGTGGTGAACCTGTGGAATTCTCTACCACAGAAAGTTGTTGAGGCCAATTCACTAAATATATTCAAAAGGGAGTTAGATGAAGTCCTTACTACTCGGGGGATCAAGGGGTATGGCGAGAAAGCAGGAAGCGGGTACTAAAGTTTCATGTTCAGCCATGAACTCATTGAATGGTGGTGCAGGTTAGAAGGGCTGAATGGCCTACTCCTGCACCTATTTTCTATGTTTCTATGTTTCTATGACACCAGTCTCAGTCTGTCCCAGGTGTACCTGGGACACTAGTCTCAGTCTAACCCAGGTGTACCTGGGACACCAGTCTCAGTCTCAGTCTTGACTCGGGTGTACCTGGGACACCAGTCTCAGTCTAACCCGGGTATACCTGGGACACCAGTCTCAGTCTGACCCGGGTGTACCTGGGACACCAGTCTCAGTCTTGACCCGGGTGTACCTGGGACACCAGTCTCAGTCTGACCCGGGTGTACCTGGGACACCAGTCTCAGTCTCAGTCTGACCCAGGTATACCTGGGACACCAGTCTCAGTCCCAATCTGACCCGGGTGTACCTGGGACACCAGTCGCAGTCTAACCCGGGTGTACCTGGGACATCAGTCTCAGTCTAACCCGGGTGTACCTGGGACATCAGTCTCAGTCTGTCCCGGGTGTACCTGGGACACCAGTCACAGTCTAACCCGAGTGTACCTGGGACACCAGTCTCAGTCTGTCCCGGGTGTCCCTGGGACACCGGTCTCAATCTGACCCGGGTGTACCTGGAACACCAGTCTCAGGCTCAGTCTGACCCAGGTGTACTTGGGACACCAGTCTCAGTCTCAGTCTGTCCGGGTGTACCTGGGACACTAGTCTCAGTCTAACCCGGGTATACCTGGGTCACTAGTCTCAGTCTGACCCAGGTGTACCTGGGACACCAGTCTCAGTCCCAATCTGACCTGGGTGCACCTGAGACACCAGTCTCAGTCACAGTCTGTTTTGAATGTACCTGGGACACCAGTCTCAGTCTGACCTGGGTGTACCTGCGACACCAGTCTCAGTCTCGCCCGGGTCTACCTGGGACACCAGTCTCAGTCTCAGTCTTGACCCGGGTGTACCTGGGACATCAGTCTCAGTCTCAGTCTGTCCCGGGTGTACCTGGGACACCAGTCGCAGTCTGACCCGGGTGTACCTAGGACACCAGCCTCAGTCTGACCCGGGTGTACCTGGGACACCAGCCTCAGTCTGACCCGGGTGTACCTGGGACACCAGCCTCAGTCTGACCCGGGTGTACCTGGGACACCAGCCTTAGTCTGACCCGGGTGTACCTGGGACACCAATCTCTGTCTGACCCGGGTGTACCTGGGACACCAGTCGCAGTCTAACCCGGGTGTACCTGGGACACCAGTCTCAGTCTGTCCCGGGTGTCCCTGGGACACCGGTCTCAATCTGACCCGGGTGTACCTGGAACACCAGTCTCAGGCTCAGTCTGACCCAGGTGTACTTGGGACACCAGTCTCAGTCTCAGTCTGTCCGGGTGTACCTGGGACACTAGTCTCAGTCTAACCCGGGTATACCTGGGTCACTAGTCTCAGTCTGACCCAGGTGTACCTGGGACACCAGTCTCAGTCCCAATCTGACCTGGGTGCACCTGAGACACCAGTCTCAGTCTCAGTCTGTTTTGAATGTACCTGGGACACCAGTCTCAGTCTGACCTGGGTGTACCTGCGACACCAGTCTCAGTCTCGCCCGGGTCTACCTGGGACACCAGTCTCAGTCTCAGTCTTGACCCGGGTGTACCTGGGACATCAGTCTCAGTCTCAGTCTGTCCCGGGTGTACCTGGGACACCAGTCGCAGTCTGACCCGGGTGTACCTAGGACACCAGCCTCAGTCTGACCCGGGTGTACCTGGGACACCAGCCTCAGTCTGACCCGGGTGTACCTGGGACACCAGCCTCAGTCTGACCCGGGTGTACCTGGGACACCAGCCTTAGTCTGACCCGGGTGTACCTGGGACACCAATCGCTGTCTGACCCGGGTGTACCTGGGACACCAGTCGCAGTCTAACCCGGGTGTACCTGGGACACCAGTCTCAGTCTGTCCCGGGTGTCCCTGGGACACCGGTCTCAATCTGACCCGGGTGTACCTGGAACACCAGTCTCAGGCTCAGTCTGACCCAGGTGTACTTGGGACACCAGTCTCAGTCTCAGTCTGTCCAGGTGTACCTGGGACACTAGTCTCAGTCTAACCCGGGTATACCTGGGTCACTAGTCTCAGTCTGACCCAGGTGTACCTGGGACACCAGTCTCAGTCCCAATCTGACCTGGGTGCACCTGAGACACCAGTCTCAGTCTCAGTCTGTTTTGAATGTACCTGGGACACCAGTCTCAGTCTGACCTGGGTGTACCTGCGACACCAGTCTCAGTCTCGCCCGGGTCTACCTGGGACACCAGTCTCAGTCTCAGTCTTGACCCGGGTGTACCTGGGACATCAGTCTCAGTCTCAGTCTGTCCCGGGTGTACCTGGGACACCAGTCGCAGCCTGACCCGGGTGTACCTAGGACACCAGCCTCAGTCTGACCCGGGTGTACCTGGGACACCAGCCTCAGTCTGACCCGGGTGTACCTGGGACACCAGCCTTAGTCTGACCCGGGTGTACCTGGGACACCAATCTCTGTCTGACCTGGGTGTACCTGGGACACCAGTCTCTGTCTGACCCGGGTGTACCTGGGACACCAGTCTCTGTCTGACCCGGGTATACCTGGGACACCAGTCTCAGTCTCAGTCTGACCTAGGTGTACCTGGGACACTAGTCTCAGCCTCAGCCTGACCCGTGTGTACCTGGAACACCAGTCTCAGTCTGACCCAGGTGTACCTGGGAAACCAGTCTCAGTCTGACCCGGGTGTACCTGGGACACCAGTCTCAGTCTGACCCAGGTGTACGTGGGACACCAGTCTCAGTCTAACCCGGGTGTACCTGGGACACCAGTCTCAGTCTGACCCGGGTGTACCTGGAACACCAGTCTCAGTCTCAGTCTGACCCGGGTGTCCCTGGGACAACAGTCTCAGTCTGTCCTGGGTGTACCTGGGACACCAGTCTCAGTCTCAGTCTTGACCCGGGTGTACCTGGGACACCAGTCTCAGCCTGTCCGGGTGTACCTGGGACACCAGTCTCTGTCTGTCCTGGGTGTACCTGGGACACCAGTCTCAGTCTGACCCGGGTGTACCTGGGACACCAGCCTCAGTCTGACCCGGGTGTACCTGGAACACCAGTCTCTGTCTTAGTCTGACCCGGGTATACCTGGTTCACCAGTCTCAGTCTGACCCGGGTATACCTGGTTCACCAGTCTCAGTCTGACCCGGGTGTACCTGGGACACCAGTCTCAGTCTGACCCGGGTGTACCTGGGAAACCAGTCTCTGTCTGACCCGTGTGTACCTGGGACACCAGTCTCAGTCTGACCTGCGTGTACCTGGGACACCAGTCTCTGTCTGACCCGGGTGTACCTGGAACACCAGTCTCAGTCTCTCTGACCTGTGTGAATATACAAGCATTCAGTGATGCACAATTTCAAGGCATGCACAGTTGGTTTTGGACCTTTCTTTTTGGCTGTAAATAGTTCTTGAGATCACACCATGTTTAACCGGAGCTTGCTTTTAGTTGCTGTCTGCACCTTAATTGTAAAGGGAATAATTTTGTAACTGAATTGTTTGTGGACCACTGTGGCTGTAAGTATATCTCGAATGCCCTGAAATGTAAGTTGTGTCTAGTTGTGGCCACGACAAGAAATACTGGAGATATGCATTCAAGAGAACTTTTTTTGTCAGTGTGTAACAAGCCCAACACGAGAGGGGGCGGTCTTGGATTTAGTTTTGGGGAATGAAGCTGGGCAGGTTGAAGGGGTATTAGCCGGGGAGCATTTGGGTGCCAGTGACCATAATTCAGTCAGATTCAAGTTGGTTATAGATAAGGACAAGAATAGGCCTGGAATAAAGTTCCAAATTTGGGAAAAGCTAATTTTGCTCAGTTAAGGAGTGATTTGGCCTACAGCTACTTGTGGGTAAATCAGTGTTGGAACAGTGGGAGGCATTCAAGGATGAGATCCGGAAGGCTCTGGCCAAACATGTGCCCTTAAAGAAAAAAGCTGGGAAAAATAATTCTAGAGCCCCCCTGGATGTCTAGGGACTTACAGGGTAGGATTAAGAAAAAAAGGGAAGCTTATGTCATATACCAGTGGCTAAATATCATAGAATCGTTTGAGGAATATAGAAAGATAAGAGGTAAAATTAAAAAGGATATTAGGAATGCTAAGAGAGAGCACGAGAAATTCTTGGCAAGTAAAATTAAGGAAAACCCTAAGATGTTCTATAAATATATTAAGAGTAAGAGGGTAACTAAAGAAAGGGTAGGGCCTATTAGAGACCATGAGGATAATCTTTGTGTGGAGGCGGAAGATGTTGGTAGGGTTCCTAATGAATACTTTGCATCTGTTTTCACAAAGGAAAGGGGCAATGCAGATACTGCTATCGAGGAGGAGGATATTATGAATGAAATAAATATAGTGAAAGAGGAAGTATTAAGGGGTTTAGCAGCTTTGAAAGTAGATAAGTCTCCAGGCCCGGATGAAATGTATCCCAGGCTGTTGAGCGAAGTAAAAAAGGAAATAGCAGAGGCCTTGACCATCATTTTCCAGTCCTCTATGGATATGGGCATGGTGCCTGAGGATTGCTGATGTAGTACCCTTGTTTAAGAAGGGAGAAAGGGATAGGCCGAGTAATTACAGGCCTGTCAGCCGAACCTCAGTGATGGGAAAATTATTGGGAAAAATCCTTAAAGACAGGATAAATCTACATTTGGATAGGCAAGGATTAATTCGGGACAGTCAGCATGGATTTGTTTGACTAACCTGATTAAATTTTTTGAGGAGGTAACCAAGAGGGTCGATGAGGGTAGTGCGTACGAGGTAGTATATATGGACTTTAGCAAGGCTTTTGATAAGGTCCCGCATGGTAGACTGGTCATGAAGGTTAAAGCCCATGGGATCCAGGGCAAAGTGGCAAGTTGGATCCAAAATTGGCTTGGAGGTAGGAAGCAAAGGGTAATGATTGATGGATGTTTTTGTGACTGGAAGGATGTTTCCAGCAGGGTTCTGCAGGACTCAGTACTGGGTCCCTTGCTTTTTGTGGTATATATCAATAGATTTGAATATAGGGAGTATGATTAAGAAGTTTGCAGATTACACTAAAATTGGCTGTGTGGTTGATAATGAAGAGGAAAGTCATGAGCTGCAGGAGGATATCAATCTACTGGTCAGGTGGGCAGAGCAGTGGCAAGTGGAATTTATTTCAGAGAAGTGTGAGGTGATGCACTTTAGAAGGGCTAATAAGGAAAGGATATACACATTAAGCGATAGGCCACTTAATAGTGTAGATGAACAAAGGGACCTTGGATTGCTTGTCCACAGATCCCTGAAAGTAGCAGGTCAGGTGGATAAGGTAGTTAAGAAGGCATACGAATGCTTGCCTTTATTGGCCAAGGCATAGAATATAAGAGCAGGGAGATTATGCTTAAATTGTATAATAATTTGGTTAGGCCACAGCTGGAGTACTGCGTGCATTTCTGGTCGCCGTATTATAGGAAGGATGTGATTGCACTAGAGAGAGTGCAGAGGAGATTTCCTAGGATGCTGCCTGGAATGGAGAATCTTAGTTATGAGGACAGATTGGATAGGCTGGTTTTGTTCTCATTGGAACAGAGGAGGTTGAAAGGAGACCTCATCGAGGTGTACAAAATATTGAGGGGCCTGGACATAGTGGATAGTAAGGGCCTATTTCCATTGGTGCAGGGGGCTATTACAAGAGGGCATAGTTTTAAGGTGGTTGGTGGAAGGGTTAGAGGGGATTTGAGGGGGTTGGGTGCTTCTTTACACAGAGGGTTGTGAGGATCTGGAACTCACTGCCTAGAAGAGTGGTGGATGCAGAAACCCTTACCACTTTTAAGAGATGGTTGGATGAGCACTTAAAGTGCCATAACCTGCAAGGTTACGGACCGAGAGCTGGTAATTGGGATTAGACTGGATGACCATTTGTTGGACGGCGCAGATATAATGGTAAGTATCACAGGGAATAGAATATGGCAGCGTGATCTCCGGACTATTTTCGTTCACCTGGATGGGTCGGAGAGGAATTTTCCCAGATTGTTTCTCCCTAAATTGGCCTGGGTTTTTAATCTGTTTTTTGCCTCTCCCAGGAGATCACATGGCTCCGGTTGGGGTGGAGTGTCGATGTTTTTAGTATAAGGGGAGTTGCAGTGTTGTGGGGCGGACTGGTTAGGCTGGGTGCTCTTTGCCTTTACGTCATTGTTCATGGATTTGTATGTAACCTTTAGGGCTGCTGACAAAGTGCTGTGCAGTTCTTTGTCGGCCGGCGCAGACACGATGGGCCGAAATGGCCTCCTTCTGCGCTGTAAATTTCTATGTTGCTTTCTATGTTTCTAACAGCTGAACGGGGCATGAGTCCCTCACCACTTTTGTCTGAGCTGCACAATTATTGAGGTAAAACTGAGGCCACTGTTCCAATGATGGGGACGACTGTCTAATTATCCCAGTTCCTGATTGCGAGTATCCACCTTCCGAATCCTGTAAATAGATAACAAAATACTCCAAATGTTAAAAGAGTGAAACAAAATGCCTCTTTCTAGACTAAGGTCTGCTATACTTTCCCTCTTTCTATCCTTTACCTCTTTCTATCCGTTACCTCCTTCTGTCCTTTAAGAACATAAGAACATAAGAAATAGGAGCAGGAGAAGGCATTTGGGCCCTCTAGCCTGCTCTGCCATTCAATAAGATCATGGCTAATCTGATCATGGACTCAGCTCAACTTCCCTGCCTGCTCCCCATAACCCTTTACTCCCTTATTGCTCAAAAATCTGTCTATCTCCACCTTAAATATATTCAATGACCCAGACTCCACAGCTCTCTGGGGCAGAGAATTCCACAGATTTACAATCCCCTGAGAGAAGAAATTCCTCCTCATCTCAGTTTTAAATGGATGGCCCCTTATTCTGAGACTATGTCCCCTAGTTTTAATTTTCTCTATGAGTGGAAATACCCTCTCTTCATCCACTTGTCGAGCCCCCTCATTATGTTATATGTTTCAATAAGATCACCTCTCATTCTTCTGAACTCCAATGTGTCTAGGCCCAATCTACTCAACCTATCTTTATAAGTCAACCCACTCATCTCCGGAATCAACCTAGTGAACCTTCCCTGAACAGCCTCCAATGCAAGTATATCCTTTCTTAAATACGAAGACCAAAACTGTTGTGTAGGCATGCCTGTTCACTGTGTGATGTCTGTCATGCAACATTGAATGTACCCTTGTACTGTACACACCTTACCGGTACACTAAAGGGTGCTGTTGCTGGAGACCCAGGAGCTGCTTGCACACGGCAGGTAACCCAGTATAGAAAGGAACACGCAGCTTGTTGTCATCATTCAGGAGCTGCTAATAAAGGACTGCAGGTCTGCACAGCTTAAGCACCATACTCTGCTTCGTGGACTCATTACTAAAGGTGCCTACATACACTACAACTGGCGATGGGAATACGGGATCACGAACTACACGCTCAACATGTCGAACCTCAGCAACTTCCAGCAATTTACAGAGGGGGAAGATTGGGATGCTTTTGTGGAAAGATTGGAACATTTCTTTATAGCCAATGACCTGGACGGGGACACACCAGCTACACGACCGAACAAACGCAGGGCCAGTTGTGGGCCCACCATCTACAGTCTCGTCAGGGACTTACTAGCCCCGGAGAAGACAATCACTATGAGCTATGAGCAATTTGTAACAATCATACAGGAACAACTAAAACCGAAAGAAAGCAGCCTCACAGCCAGGCACCAGTTCTACACTTATCGGCGACATGAGGGCCAAGAAATTGCCAAGTATGCTGCACACTTAAGAAGACTAGCTGCACCGTGTGAGTTTGGCGGCCACCTTAATGAAGCACTAAGGGACATATTTGTCATCGGAATCGTTCACGAAGGCCTCCTACACAAATTGCTCTCGGCTGACATCTCGGTCACCCTGCAGAAAGCAATTCAAGTGAGCCAGGCCTACATGGTTTCGGCCAGCGACTGCAGGCGAATACTGACCCAGGACTCTAAACCGGCGAGCGCAGTGCACTGCATGGACACGTCTAAAGGCAGAAATGCTGCCCCAAGTCCCGCAACCCTGAGTCCGTCACATGGGGCAAACCGATGGCCCAGTTCTGGCGCTGTGGAGGAAACCACAGGGCCCACCAGTGCCGCTACAGTGACTGTGCATGCAAAGGCTGCAAAGATAAAGGGCACCTTCAGAGAATGTGCAGAAAAGGCTGTACTCACTGTGTCTCTGATGAGTTGGCTAATCACCGGGGCTCCGACACAGATGAAGATGAAGCTGCTCTAACCCTGGGGGAGGAGTGTGGAATCTTTACCTGCTCCACTGGAAGTTCTCTGTGGATGATGGAAGTGGACATCGACGGGTTCCCAGTCTCCATGGAGATCGACACAGGGGCGAGCCAGTCTGTGATGAGCCAAAAGACCTTTGAAAAAATTTGGAGGAATCCTGCCACTCGACCAAAACTGTCTCCTGTCCAGGCAAAGCTGCTCACCTATATCAAAGGTAAAATCCAAATCGTTGGCAGTGTAGACATCCAGGTCTCCCAGGGCAGCGTGTTGCACAAACTCCCCCTGTGGATTGTAGCCGGCGACGGTCCCACGCTGCTGGGCAGGAATTGGATGAACCGGGTCCCCATCAGGCAAAGTGGTGCTGTGGAAGAAAAGAGCACCATAGCCTGCCTGCAACAAGACCACAGAATGACTGCAGCACCACAAGCATGTGGAAGAAAAGAGCACCACTGCCTGCCTGCAACAAGACCACAGAATGACTGCAGCACCACAAGCATGTGGAAGAAAAGAGCACCACTGCCTGCCTGCAACAAGACCACAGAATGACTGCAGCACCACAAGCATGTGGAAGAAAAGAGCACCACTGCCTGCCTGCAACAAGACCACAAAATGGCTGCAGCACCACAAGAATGTGGAAGAAAAGAGCACCATAAAATGGCTGCAGCACACCAGACCTGCATTCAAAATGGCCTCCTCCATGCCACGAGTCAACATGGAGGAGCATCATGTGACATCGGGCGGCCAATCGGATTTGAAAGCTCCCTTAAAGGAGACCAAAAAAATTTAAAGGGGAAGTTCCAACTATTTGAGTACACGGACTTTAAAGCTAAAGATGCAATTAAAGGGTGCATGTATGAAAATATATGCAATGTAACCATGAATTGTGATGCTGGTTTAACTAATGTGACTAATGAGATGAATGCAGGTGTCAGTAAGGTTAAGAACAAGTTTATTATGCTTAACAATAATGATAGAGATTGTGAAATGCCTAATGTAACCTTGTCTGTTGAAATCAGGACACCCAAAAGTGATGCAAGTGCTAAAATGTATAATGCAGTCTCGACTATGTGTGATCAGAGCCAAGGTGTCATGTATACTGGTAGGACACTGCCAAAGGACATTGGGTCCTACAGGGACCATGCTGATGCCAATGGAATCCCCCTGAGGGAGACCTCCAGGTCCAGCAGGCTACCTGACCATGTAGCCTGGACCTTTGGAACAAATGTGATGCCCCTTGCAGGACACACACACAGGCAGTGGGAGCAGACCCACTACAGGGACAGTGGTCAATGGGCAGCCCAGCCACCACCAATGGCAACCTGCACCAGACCAGACCTACAGCCCCTGGCCACCAGGGCCCACACCAGGAGCATGAGGCCAATACCCTCCAGCTTCCCTGGCAAACCCTGGGATGACCTGACCCTCATCCCCATTGGTGGACAAGGAGCCCACCCAGTCTTGTGGCCCTGCCCATCACGCCACAACTACCCACATCACTGTGTGTACACACCACCCACTGCTGCCGTGGCTACCTCCCCGAGGGATCCCACAACAGTGACACCCCCTGGTCTGTGTGTGAGGGAGGGGAAACGTACGAGGCCAGCCTCAAGCACAGGGGTCACACCTGGCAACAAACAACCCTCACCACAACCCCCCATAGCCCACCACTGATCACCTCCCCTGGGCATGACAATAAGGATATGAAAAATGCTCAGGGGAGAGTGTTGTTGTGTAGGCATGCCTGTTTACTGTGTGATGTCTGTAACACTGTCATGCGACATTGAATGTACCCTTGTACTGTACACACCTTACCTGTACACCAGAGGGTGCTGTTACTGGAGACCCAGGAGTTGTATAAAAAGGAACACACAGCTTGTTGTCATCACTCAGGAGTTGCTAATAAAGGACTGCAGGTCTGCACAGCTTAAGCACCATACCCTGTCTCGTGGAGTCATTACTAAAGGTGCCTACATACACTACAAAAACTGTACGCAGTACTCCAGGTGTGGCCTCACCAGTACCCTGTACTGTTGTAGCAGGACTTCTCTGCTTTTATACTCTATCCCCCTTGCAATAAAGGACAACATTCCATTTGCCTTCCTGATTACTTATTGAACCTGCATACTCACTTTTTGTGTTTCATGCACAAGGACCCCCAGGTCCCTGTGTACTGCAGCACTTTGCAATTTTTCTCCATTTAAATAATTATTTGCTTTTCTATTTTTTCTGCCAAAGTGGATAACCTCACATTTTTCCACATTATACCCCACATCTGCCAAATGTTTACCCACTCACTTAGCCTGTCTATATCCCTTTGCTGATTTTTTGTGTCCTCCTCACAATTTTCTTTCCCACCCATCTTTATATCATCAGCAAACTTGGCTACATTACACTCAGTCCCTTCATCCAAGTCATTAATATAAATTGTAAATAGTTGAGGACCCAGCACCGGTATCTGCTGCACCCCACTAGTCACTGTTTGCCAACCGGAAAATGACCCATTTATCCCAATTCTCTGTTTTCTGTTAGTTAGCCAATCCTCTATCCATGCTAATATATTGCCCCCAACCCTGTGAACTTTTATCTTGTGCAGTAACCTTTTATGTGACACCTTATCGAATGCCTTCTTGAATTTTAGTAGATTACAACCAATGCAGCGACTATCTCTGCAGCCAGTTCTTTTAAGACTCTAGGATGTAAGCCATCAGGTCCAGGGGACTTGTTCGCCTTTAGTTTACCGAGTACTACTTCATTAGTGATAGTAATTGTATTAACTTCCTCCCTCCCTATAGCTCTTGATTATCCACTATTGGGATGTTTTTAGTGTCTTCTACCATGAAGACCGATACAAAATATTTGTTCAACGTCTCTGCCATTTCCCTGTTCCCCATTATTAATTCCCCAGTCTCATCCTCTGGGGGACCAACATTTACTTTAGAACACAAGAACATAAGAATTAGGAACAGGAGTAGGCCATCTAGCCCCTCGAGCCTGCTCCGCCATTCAACAAGATCATGGCTGATCTGGCTGTGGACTCAGCTCCACTTACCCGCCCGCTCCCCGTAACCCTTCATTCCCTTATTGGTTAAAAATCTATCTATCCGTGACTTGAATACATTCAATGAGCTAGCCTCAACTGCTTCCTTGGGCAGAGAATTCCACAGATTCACAACCCTCTGGGAGAATAAATTCCTTCTCAACTCAGTTTTAAATTGGCTCCCCCGTATTTTGAGACTGTGCCCCCTAGTTCTAGTCTCCCCGACCAGTGGAAACAACCTCTCTGCCTCTATCTTGTCTATCCCTTTCATTATTTTAAATATTTCGATAAGATCACCCCTCATCCTTCTGAACTCCAACGAGTAATGACCCAGTCTACTCAATCTATCATCATAAGGTAACCCCCTCATCTCCGGAATCAGCCTAGTGAATCGTCTCTGTAACCCCTCCAAAGCTAATATATCCTTCCTTAAGTAAGGTGACCAAAACTGAATGCAGTACTCCAGGTGCGGCCTCACCAATACCCTATACAGTTGTAGCAGGACCTCCCTGCTTTTGTACTCTATCCCTCTCGCAATGAAGGCCAACATTCCATTCGCCTTCCTGATTATCTGCTGCACCTGCAAACTAACTTTTTGAGATTCATGCACAAGGACCCCTAGGTCCTTCTGCACCACAGCATGTTGTAATTTCTCCCCATTCAAATAATATTCCCTTTTACTGTTTTTTTTTCCAAGGTGGATGACCTCACACTTTCCGACATTGTATTCCATCTGCCAAACCTTAGCCCATTCGCTTAACCTATCTAAATTTCTTTGCAGCCTCTCTGTGTCCTCTACACAACCCGCTTTCCCACTAATCTTTGTGTCATCTGCAAATTTTATTACACTGCACTCTGTCCCCTCTTCCAGGTCATCTATGTATATTGGAAACAGTTGTGGTCCCAGCACCAATCCCTGTGGCACACCACTAACCACCGATTTCCAACCCGAAAAGGACCCATTTATCCCAACTCTCTGCTTTCTGTTAGCCAGCCAATTCTCTATCCATGCTAATACATTTCCTCTGACTCCGCGAACCTTTATCTTCTGCAGTAACCTTTTGTGTAGCACCTTATCGAATGCCTTTTGGAAATATAAATACACCACATCCATCGGTACACCTCTATCCACCATGCTCGTTATATCCTCAAAGAATTCCAGTAAATTAGTTAAACATGATTTCCCCATCATGAATCCATGTTGCGTCTGCTTGATTGCACTATTCCTATCTAGATGTCCCGCTATTTCTTCCTTAATGATAGTTTCAAGCATTTTCCCCACTACAGATGTTAAACTAACCGGCCTATAGTTACCTGCCTTTTGTCTGCCCCCTTTTTTAAACAGAGGAGTTACATTAGCTGCTTTCCAATCCGCTGGTACCTCCCCAGAGTCCAGAGATTTTGGTAGAAATTTAGCCACTCTTTTCCTTTTTATGTACCTGTGGAAACTCTTCCTATCTGTTTTTATAGTTTGTGCTAGTTTACTTTCATAATCTATCTTCCCCCTCTTTATCATTTTTTTAGTTGTTCTTTGCTGGCTTTTAAAAGCTTCCCAATCCTCTGGCCTCCCACTAATCTTGGCCACTTTGTAGGCCCTTGTTTTCAATTTGATACCATCCCTTTGCCTCTTTCTAACCTTTACCTCTTTCTATCCTTTCACTCTATCTGTCCTTTCCCTCTTTCTATATTTGCCTCTTTCTAACCCGTGTCTCTTTCTATCCTAACTCCTGATGTCCTTTGCCTCTTTCTACCCTGTGTCCCATTCTACCTTACACCTCCTACATCCTACAACTTCGATTACTAGTTTGGGGCTCGGTTTCCAACTAATAAGCAGATGGCTTTTGAAATATTTAATATTCCAGTCTCAATAATTTATTAGAAAGATGCAGTCTGAGAGTTGCACTGGAAAGATCAGCCACAGTGTATTTGTAAATTAAATATGCAGTACATGCAGATCGTGGCACCCGCACAACCCTGAAAGAACATCTGTGGGAAGAGCATTTGCACCGTCTGCGTTGGAAACTTACACGAAATTTAAGGACCCTTAATTAAGTTTTCATAACTGTTGCTAGAGCAACGCCAACTCCGTACAGGAGATGAGTCGAGTTGCATTCAGAGATCTAGCAGATATAATGTTGTGAGATCTTAGTTACGGCATCAGGTGTACCAACTTTCCTCAGTTGGCAAACATCGGTGGTAGAAAAAAATCATGGAATCCCTACTCAAGGAGAAAATTGAAGAACATTAGAAAACAAAAATATAATAATAGTTAGCCTGGATTTCAAAAAGTTGGTCTTGCTTGACCAACCTATTTGGATTTTTTGAAGAGGTAACGCAGAGACTAGACAAGAGTAATGCAGTAGATGTAATTTATCTAGATTTTCAAAAAGCCTTCAATAAGGTACCATATAATGATGAACAAGGTCAGAGAATGCGGAGTCAGGGAACAAGTAGCAGATGGATAGCTAGCTGGCTTCAAGACAGAAAGCAGAGAGTAGGGGTAAAGGGTAGCTATTCAGAGTGGCAGAAGATGGGTAGTGGTGTTCCACAAGGATCAGTGCTGGGACCACTGTTGTTCACAATATATATATAAACAATTTAGACTTTGGAATCAAAATCATAATTTCTAATTATGGGGATAGTCAATACTGAGGAGGCCGACAACAAATTACAAGGTGACATTAATAAATTGCGGAATGTGCATATAATTGGCAAATGAAATTCAACACAGATAAATGTGATGTATTACATTTCAGTAATAATAATAGGGAGGTCACATATTACTTGGAAAATAAGGATCTAAATGGGGTAGCGGAGCAAAGGAATCTTGGAGTACAAATGCACAATCAGTGAAAGTATTGACACAGGTTAACAAGACCATTAAAAAAGCAAACCAAGCACTCGGGTTTATTTCTAGAGGGATGGATTTGAAAAGTAGTGAAGTTATGCTAAACTTGTATCGAACCTTGGTTAGACTACATTTGGAGTACTGCGTACAATTCTGGTTGCCATATTATAAAAAGGATATCGAGGCACTGGAGACGGTACAGAGAAGATTTACAAGGATGATACCAGAAATGCGAGGGGGCATCTATCAGGAAAGGATCAGCAGGCTGGGTCTCTCTTCTCTTTAAAAGAGAAGGCTGAGGGGTGACCTAATGGAGGTCTTTAACATCATGAAAGGTTTTGATAGAGTAGATAAGAACATAAGTACATAAGAAATAGGAACAGGAGTAGGCCATATGGCCCCTCGAGCCTGTTTCGCCATTCAATAAGATCATGGCTGATCTGATCATGGATTCAGCTCCACTTCCCTGCCCGCTCCCCATAACCCCTTATCCCCTTATCATTTAAGAAACTGTCAATTTCTGTCTTAAATTTATTCAGTGTCCCAGCTTCCACAGCTCTCTGAGGTAGCGAATTCCACAGATTTACAACCCTCTGAGAGAAGAAATTTCTCTTCATCTCTGTTTTAAATGGACGGCCCCTTATTCTAAGATCATGCCCTCTAGTTCTAGTCTCCCCCATCAGTGGAAACATCCTCTCTGCAACCACCTTGTCAAGGCCCCTCATAATCTTATACGTATCAATAAGATCACCTCTCATTCTTCTGAATTCCAATGAGTAGAAGCCCAACCTACTCAACCTTTCCTCATAAGTCAAGCCCCTCATCCCCGGAATCAACCTAGTGAACCTTCACTGAACTGCCTCCAAGGTAAGTATATCCTTTCGTAAATATGGAAACCAAAACTGTACGTAGTATTCCAGGTGTGGCCTCACCAATACCTTATATAGCTGTATACGCCATCCCCTTTGCAATAAAGGCCAAGATTCCATTGGCCTTCCCGATCACTTGCTGTACCTGCATACTATCCTTTTGCGTTTCATGCAGAAATACCCCCAGGTCCCACTGTACTGCAGCACTTTGCAATCTTTCTCCATTTAAATAATAATTTGCTCTCTGATTTGTTTCTGCCAAAGTGCATGACCTCACACTTTCCAACATTATACTCCATCTGCCAAATTTTTGCCCACTTAGCCTGTCTGTGTCCTTTTGCAGATTTTTTGTGTCCTCCTCACACATTGTTTTTCCTTCCATCTTTGTATCATCAGTCCCTTCTTCCAAGTCGTTAATATAGATTGATCCCTGCAGCACCCCACAGAGATAGTGTTTCCACTTGTGGGAAAGAGCGTAACTAGAGGCCATCAATATAAGATTGTCGGCAAGAAATCCAATAGGGAATTCAGAAAAACATCTTTCCCCAGAGAGTGGTGAGAATGTGAAACTCGCTGTCATAGGGAGTGGTTGAAGTGAATAGTATGGATGTATTTGAGGGGTGGTTAGATCAGCATATGATGGAGAAGAGAATAGAGGGTTATGCTGATATGGTTAGATGAGGAAAGATGAATGGAGGCTCGAGTGGAGTATAAACACCGGCATGGGCTGGTTGGGCCGAATGGCCTGTTTCTGTGCTGTATATCCGATATAATCCTATGTAAAAATAGTTTAGATTGGTTTGCTCTGCAAAGGCTCATGGTGTGGTTTCACTGCTGGCAAGGAGTGCGGGAAGCAATAGTGACCATTTGGCCATTGCTCTTCAATGGAGAAAGTATTCTGTTGTTGTGGTTATGGAGTGGTTTCACCCAAGCTAAGGAACATGGGTAACAACTACTGCCATTTACTCTGTGCACTCACATGAGTATGACCTTGACCGTGGCAAGTGTTACATGCCTGAAGAACAGTAATCGTTGGATGATTTGTCACCAGCTCAATCGGGCCTTTTTTTTACTGCTTTTAAGTTGGGTAATTTTACAGGTGACAGAGTTTGTACACATTGGTGTATCAGTGAATGGGAGTTGTGAAGAAGACATCAGAAGGAGGCACTGGACTCATAGAAACATAGAAACTAGGTGCAGGAGTAGGCCATTCGGCCCTTCGAGCCTGCACCACCATTCGATAAGATCATGGCTGATCATTCCCTCAGTATCCCTTTTCTGCTTTCTCTCCATACCCCTTGATCCCTTTAGCCATAAGGGCCATATCTAATTCCCTCTTGAATATATCCAATGAACTGGCATCAACAACTCTCTGCGGCAGGGAATTCCACAGGTTAACAACTCTCTGAGTGAAGAAGTTTCTCCTCATCTCAGTCCTAAATGGCCTACCCTTTATCCTAAGACTGTGTCCCCTGGTTCTGGGCTTCCCCAACATCGGGAACAATCTACCTGCATCTAACCTGTCCCGTCCCGTCAGAATATTGTATGTTTCTATGGGATCCCCTCTCATCCTTCTAAATTCCAATATATAAAGGCCCAGTTGATCCAGTCTCTCCTCATATGTCAGTCCGCCATCCCGGGAATCAGTCTGGTGAACCTTCGCTGCACTCTCTCCATAGCAAGAATGTCCTTCCTCAGATTAGGAGACCAAAATTGAACACAATTTTCCAGGTGAGGCCTCACTAAGACCCAGTACAACTGCAGTAAGACCTCCCTGCTCCTATACTCAAATCCCCTAGCTATGAAGGCCAACATACCATTTATCTTCTTCACCGCCTGCTGTAACTGTATGCCAACTTTCAATGACTGATGAACCATGACACCCAGGTCTCGTTGCACCTCCCCTTTTCCTAATCTGCCGCCATTCAGATAATATTCTGTCTTCGCGCTTTTGCCCCTAAAGTGGATAACCTCACATTTATCCACATTATACTGCATCTGCCATGCATTTGCCCACTCACCTAACCTGTCTAAGTCACCCTGCAGCCTCTTAGCGTTCCCCTCACAGCTCACACCGCCACCCAGTTTAGTGTCATCTGCAAACTTGGAGATATTACACTCAATTCCTTCATTCAAATCATTCATGTATATTGTAAAGAGCTGGGGTCCCAGCACTGAGCCCTGCGGCACTCCACTAGCCACTGCCTGCCATTCTGAAAAGGACCCATCTATCCCGACACTCTGCTTTCTGTCTGCCAACCAGTTCTCTATCCACGTCAGTATATTACCCCCAATACCATGTGCTTTGATTTTGCACACCAATCTCTTGTGTGGGACCTTGTCAAAAGCCTTTTGAAAGTCCAAATACACCACATCCACTGGTTTTCCCTTGTCCACTCTACTAGTTACATCCTCAAAAAATTTCAGAAGATTTTTCAAGCATGATTTCCCCTTCAAATATCCATGCTGACTTGGACCGATCCTGTCACTGCTTTCCAAATGTGCTGCTATTTCATCCTTAATAATTGATTCCAACATTTTCCCCACCACTGATGTCAGGCTAACCGGTCTATAATCACCCACTTTCTCTCTCCCTCCCTTTTTAAAAAGTGGTGTTACATTAGCTACCTTTCAGTCCATACGAACTGATCCCGAGTCGATAGACTGTTGGAAAATGATCACCAATCGAGGTGGCACTATTTCTAGGGCCACTTCCTTAAGTACTCTGGGATGCAGACTATCAGGTCCTGGGGATTTATCGGCCTTCAATCCCATCAATTTCTCTAACACAATTTCCTGCCTAATAAGGATATCCTCCAGTTCCTCCTTCTCACTAGACCCTCGGTCCCCTAGTATTTCCGGAAGGTTATTTGTGTCTTCCTTCATGAAGACAGAACCAAAGTACTTGTTCAATTGGTCATCTTGCTTCTGCTGCTTCTGGAAGATTAAACAGGATATGGAAGGCAAAGATATTTTGGTTAAAGCAAAGGGAAGAGATTATGAAGCCGTGGTTATCCCCATTTTATTATACAGATCTGAGTGCTGGTACATAAGAAAAGTTGCTGAGCAAAAGATGAGTTGGTTGAGAGGAATACAGGGAGTATTAAGGACGTAAAGGATCAAGAATTATACAGTAAGAACATGGCTTTGACAGAAGATCCAAAGAAGATGACTGCAATTGTTTGGGCATTCTTTAAGAATGGAAAGAGCTATAATATCTTTTGTAGTGTCGCCCATGACTCAGTGGGTAGCACTCTTGCCTCTGGGTCAGAAGGTCGAGGGTTCAAGTCCCACTCCAGGGACTTGAGCACAAAATCCAGACTGACACTGGAACAGTACTGAGGGAGTGCTGCACTGTGGGAGGTGCCGTCTTTCGGATGAGATATTCAATCAAGGGTCTGCCCTCTCAGGTGGATGCAAAGATCCCACGGCACTATTCGAAGAAGAGCAGGGGAGTTCTCCCTGGTGTCTTGGCCAGCATTTGTAGAAACATAGAAACATAGAAAATAGGTGCAGGAGTAGGCCATTCGGCCCTTCGAGCCTGCACCACCATTCAATATGATCATGGCTGATCATGCAACTTCAGTATCCCATTCCTGCTTTCTCTCCATACCCTTGATCCCTTTAGCCGTAAGGGCCACATCTAACTCCCTTTTGAATATATCTAACGAACTGGCTTCAACAACTTTCTGTGGTAGAGAATTCCACAGGTTCACAATTCTCTGAGTGAAGAAGTTTCTCCTCATCTCGGTCCTAAATAGAAACATAGAAACATAGAAATTAGGTGCAGGAGTAGGCCATTCAGCCCTTTGAGCCTGCACCGCCATTCAATAAGATCATGGCTGATCATTCAACCTCAGTACGCCTTTCTTGCTTTCTCTCCATACCCCTTAATCCCTTTGGCCATAAGGGCCATATCTAACTCCCTTTTGTACCTTAATCAACATCACTAAAACAGATGATCTGGTCATTAACATGGTGCTGTTTGTGGGACCCTGCTGTGCAAAAATTGGCTGCCATGTTTCCCTATATTTCAACAGTGACTACACTTCAAAAGTACTTCCTTGGCTGTGAAGTGCTTTGGACGTCCTATAGAAATACAAGTTCTGTCTTTCTTTTAATGACCCTGCAAATAGACGTTCATGGAACAAAAAATGGAGGAAGACCAAGGAAGCACTGAATAGACAGTGACTTGTCACAGAAAGGGATAGAGATACAGCAGCCAGCCTAGTTCAGAACCGCCAACAATGGTGGGAATTAATTTGGCCCCATCTTTGCTGTTGAGCTGATGGACGGGAATTGCAATTCGAGTCTGTTGTGTATGCAATAACTGTTAGACTGAGTACTGTTTAACTCCAAGAGGTATGACCTTGGCTCTGCTTTATTAAGGCCCAAAGTGCATACTTACAAAATGGCTAGCCTTTTATACTTGGGCTGCACAGACGTGCATGCAGCCCAATGGCCTCCAACAGTGACGCCATCTAGTGGCTAGTGATCCCAACATGACAGAGTCGTAGTACTTTTAGATGTCAGTGATGGGGACTAGAACGTGGGTGTTGATAAAGTCTTTTTCACTCATTGGGTGCTGGCTCCCCAGAACATTGAGCCCTGTGGAGTACCCAAAGTATGCAACAAAGGCCCAAATAAGGCTCCACTTTTGATAACATTTAGAAATGATCCTATAATGCGAGGGAAGACCCTTGATCAGTGCTCCATAGGCCAAAACCCCTCTTAAAAACACAGGCGCTTCAGAGGACAGCTGTTCCCTTCAGTGGGGTCCTTGCTCTTAAAGGTACATTGCTTTTCTGGTGCCTGCAGGCCACAGTTTCTATTGTTGTTGGACAAAGGAAGGTAGGGAAGCTTCCGGGAGTATTCCTGACGACCTACTGAATCTGTGCTTATCTGTCCACAGAATGATGTCTCGTTGGAGCTTCAGGAGGATGAGGAGTTATGCCAGGCAGGTTCATTTGCACTTTAGGCAGTCACCATGTCTGCACTATTATATCGAGACGTGTTCAACCACACACTGCACACACAGCAAAGATTCTTTTACAAGATACTTGCCTTTATTAGCCGAGGCATAGAATACAAGAGCAGGGGGGTTATGCTGGAACTGTATAAAATACTAGTTAGGCCACAGCTGGAGTACTGCGTGCAGTTCTGGTCACCACATTACAGGAAAGATATGATTCCACTAGAGAGGGTCCAGAGGAAATTTTTCTCCAGTCCAGACAACGAGAGTGTTGCCTGGACTGGAGAATTTTACCTTTGAAAAAAGATTGGATAGGCTGGGTTTGTTTTCTTTGGAATTGAGGAGGCTGAGGGGAGATTTAATTGACGTGTATAAAATTATGAGGGGCCTAGATCGAGTGGATAGGATGGACCTATTTCCCTTAGCAGAGAGGTCAACAACCAGGAGGCATAGATTTAAAGTAATTGGTAGAAGAATTTGAGGGGAAATTTTTTCACCCAAAGGGTGGTGGGGGTCTGGAACTCACTGCCTTGAAAGGGTGGTAGAGGCAGAAACCCTCACTACATTTAAAAAGCACTTGAAGTGCCGTAACCTACAAGGCTACGGATCAGGCGTTGGGATGTGGGATTAGGTTGGGTAGCTCTTTTTCGGCCGGCGCAGAAAGAACGGGCTGAATGGCCTCCTTCTGTGCCGTAAGTTTCTATGTTCCCTCGTCCCACAGCAACTCATGGAGCCAGCGTTATTCCAAGTTGATGCCTCTGCTGAAAGGGTTAAATTATGAGGATAGGTTGCACCGGCTCGACTTGTAATCCCTTGAGTATAGAAGACTAAGGGGTGATTTGATAGAGGTGTTTAAGATGATCAAAGGAGTTGGTTGTTAGAGAGAAACCAATTCCTCTGGTGGAAGAGGCCAGGACAAGGGGACATAACCTTAAAATTACAGCTAGGCCGTTCAGGAAGCACCTCTTCACACAAAGGGTACGCTCTCCCCCTAAAAAGCTGTTAAGGCTGGGTAGGTCAATTGAAAATGTCAAAACTGAGATTGATAGCTTTTTGTTAAGCAAGGTGTATTAAGGGTTACGGAACCAAGGCGGTGAGATGGAGTTAAGATACTGATCAGCCATGATCTAATTGAACGGCGGAACACGCTCGAGGGACTTAATGGCCTCCTCCTGTTCCTAAGTGCCGGAAACCTCTCAGGCACCACCAGTTGTACACTAGGCCCATGAATGCTGCACATTTGATGCCTCTTGTGTATCCCCCTCTCTCTCTTTGCCCCACCTTTGGTGGCTGTACCACCAGCCGTCTGGACACCATGTTTTGGGATTCTCTCCCTAAACTCCGCCCCCCACTCCCTCTCCCCCTTTAAGACACGCATCAAAACCCGCCTCTCTCTGAGCAAGCCTTTGGTCACAGTGGCTCAGTATCCAGATTTCCTTACATCTCTGTGAAGCCCCTTTACTGCTCTGTATGAATGCAAGTCATTGCTGTTGAATGAGGAGAGATCCCACAAGGCAAGTGGGGTGGCTCGGCACCCTGGGAAAATGAAGACTGCTGCAATGGTTGCTAGGCAACCAAAGAGAGGCACTGCAGGCGTGCTTTTGGTTCACTGTGAAACCCAAGGACAAGGCCCGAGGAGAACCAAAATGTGGTGCTCATGTCCACCACATCTTCATCAAGTGCACCATCTGTGCTCAAGCAGTTGCTCAGAAGCCTGGTTAATGTGTATGGAGAAAGAGTCAGACTGAACACTGTGAGCTCAAAGTAAAGTGTGACCTTAGTCTTTTATTGCAGGTCTCCAGAGTGCTTCTCCAACCTGTGAAGCCTCCTTAAATACCTGTGCTCCCAAGGGATTAGTGGATTCCTTGGGACTCCAGGGGATGAGCCCTCTGGTGGCTGTACAGAGTAAATACAAGTCCACATATATAACAACACTGCCCGCCAAAGTCAATAGTGTAACTATTTACAATGCGAGTCGATCTGGGGCCCTTCTTGCCCTGGTTGATCATCTCGATGTGAAAGCTGGTGTTGTTGAATCATTTTTTGGGCCCTTGCTGGGCTGCTGTGCAGCTGTCCTTGCTGGGCTGCCTGGTGTGTTGGGCCCTGCTGGGCTGCTGTGGAAGATGGCTTCTGCTTCGTGGTCAACCGTGGTGCCGGTTGCCACTGGTGTGTATGTTGGGGGATCAAAAAAGGTAGGGTCCAAGGTGGGTTGTTCAGGATAATCCGTGAATCTGAGTTTGATTTGGTTCAAGTGTTTCCGGTGAATGAGTCCATTTGAAAGTTTGACCTGAAACATCCTGCTCCCCTCTGGCCTCGACAGTGCCGGGGAGCCACTTGGGACCTTGTCCATAATTTAATACAAATACAGGATCATTGATTTCAGTCTCGCGTGACACATTTGCACTATCATGTTATGCACTTTGTTGAAGCCGCCTGCTCTCTACCTGTTCATTAGATCAGGGTGAACGAACGAGAGCCTTGTCTTAAGTGCTCTTTTCATGAGCAGTTCAGCAGGTGGGATCCCAGTGAGTGAGTGGGGTCTCGTGCTGTAGCTAAGCAGAACTCGGCATAGGCGAGTCTGCAGTGAGCCTTCAGTTACCCTCTTCAAGCCTTGCTTGATGATTTGCACTGCTCTCTCTGCCTGACCATTGGATGCTGGTTTAAATGGGGCAGATGTGACATGTTTGATCCCATTTTGGGTCATGAATTCTTTGAACTCAGCACTGGTAAAACATGGCCCATTGTCGCTCACCAGGACATCAGGTAGGCCTTGTGTGGCAAACATGGCCCACAGGCTTTCAGTAGTGGCAGCGGACATTATCTCACATTCAATCCACTTGGAGTAAGTGTCTACAACCACAAGGAACATTTTACCCAAGAATGGGTCTGCATAGTCGACGTGTAGCCTAGACCATGGTTTGGAGGGCCAAGACCATAAACTTAACCGCGCCTCCCTGGGTACATTGCTTAACTGCGAGCATGTATTTCATGTGTGAACGCAGGACTCTAAGTCCGCATCGATACTAGGCCACCACACGTGGGATCTGGCTATCGCTTTCATCATTACGGTGCCTGGGTGGGTACTGTGGAGGTCATTGATGAAAAGGAGGCAGACAAAAGGCAGGTAACTATAGGCCGTTAGTTTAACATCTGTAGTGTGGAAAATGCTTGAAGCTATCATTAAGGAAGAAATAGCGGGACATCTAGATAGGAATAGTGCAATCAAGCAGACGCAACATGGATTCATGAAGGGGAAATCATATTTAACTAATTTACTGGAATTCTTTGAGGATATAACGAGCATGGTGGATAGAGGTGTACCGATGGATGTGGTGTATTTATATTTCCAAAAGGCATTCGATAAGGTGCTACACAAAAGGTTACTGCAGAAGATAAAAGGTACGCGGAGTCAGAGGAAATGTATTAGCATGGATCGAGAATTGGCTGGCTAATAGAAAGCAGAGAGTCGGGATAAATGGATCCTTTTCGGGTTGGATATCGGTGGTTAGTGGTGTACCACAGGGGACCACAACTGTTTACAATATACATAGATGACCTGGAAGAGGGGACAGAGTGTAGTGTAACAAAATTTGCAGATGTCACTAAGATTAGTGGGAAAGCGGGTTGTGTAGAGGACACAGAGAGGCTGCAAAGAGATTTAGATAGGTTAAGCGAATGGGCTAAGGTTTGGCAAATGGAATACAATGTCGGAAAATGTGAGGTCATCCACCTTGGGGAAAAAAAAACAGTAAAAGGGAATATTATTTGAATGAGGAGAAATTACAACATGCTGCGGTGCAGAGGGACCTGGGGGGTCCTTGTGCATGAATCTCAAAAAGTTAGTTTGCAGGTGCAGCAGGTAATCAGGAAGGCGAATGGAATGTTGGCCTTCATTGCGAGAGGGATGGAGTACAAAAGCAGGGAGGTCCTGCTGCAATTATACAGGTATTGGTGAGGCCGTACCTAGAGTACTGCGTGCAGTTTTGGTCACCTTACTTAAGGAAGGATATACTAGCCTTGGAGGGGGTACAGAGACGATTCACTAGGCTGATTCCGGAGATGAGGGGGTTACCTTATGATGATAGATTGAGTAGACTGGGTCTTTACTCGTTGGAGTTCAGAAGGATGAGGGGTGATCTTATAGAAACATTTAAAATAATGAAAGGGATAGACAAGATAGAGGCAGAGAGGTTGTTTCCACTGGTCGGGGAGACTAGAACTAGGGGGCACAGCCTCAAAATACGGGGGAGCCAATTTAAAACCGAGTTGAGAAGGAATTTCTTCTCCCAGAGGGTTGTGAATCTGTGGAATTCTCTGCCCAGGGAAGCAGTTGAGGCTAGCTCATTGAATGTATTCAAGTCACAGATAGATAGATTTTTAACCAATAAGGGAATTAAGGGTTATGGGGAGCGTGTGGGTAAGTGGAACTGAGTCCACGGCCAGATCAGCCATGATCTTTTTGAATGGCGGAGCAGGCTCGAGTGGCTAGATGGCCTACTCCTGTTCCTAATTCTTATGTTCTTATGTTCTTATGTATGTTATGTGTCTCTGCCCTTCTTGGGGACATCTACTCGATTGCCCCACAGGAGGCAGTCTGCCTGTATAGACATTTCATCTTTGCGCCGCTGGGTACGGCTTTATCTCTTCCTGCATTTCCACTGGGACATTGGACCAGCTCCCGTGAAGCACACAGCTTTTGACTAGAGATAATAAGGGGACCTGGCTTGTCCAGATTTTGATCTGCCAGGCAGTGACGGGTGATTGCTCACTCTCAAATGTTTCCATAACCATGGCTAGATCTGCGGGCTGTGCCATTTCCACCCATGTGGTGGGCAATGGCAGTCTACTGAGAGTATCGCACAGTTTTCTGTGCCTGGCCTGTGGCGGATGGCATAGTTGTAGGCGGACAACGGCTTCTCGGCCTTGTTCGGCCAGGTTCGTGCCACGGAGGTGTGTGGGGGGCCTGACCCATCCACCTCCTTGGCACGAACCTGGTATTGCAGTACTTCCAGGAACGGTGCAGTGGCTCTCAGCCTTTTGGCTAAGAGTATTGGCGCAGAGTGGTCCTTGATGTGTGCAAGGTGACCTCTGGCGTTTGTGATTTGACAAAGAATTGGAAAGATTGGAAAGAAAAAAAAAGAAAAAAAAAACGGCTAAGATCATGCGTAACTGACCTGACAGGGGAGTAACCATGACCCCAACGTGGTTCTCCCTTGATCAGGAAGGTGGTTCTCCTATGCTTTTTGGAAATAGGAGGTGGGTGGGGTGGTTTGACCCATCCACCTCCATGGCAGGAACCTGGTGTTGCAGTACTTCCAGGAACGGTGCAGTGGCTCTAGGCCTTTTGGCTAAGAGCATTAGCGCAGGGTGATCCTTGATGTGTGCAAGGTGACCTCTGGCGTTTGTGATCTGACAAAGAATTGGAAAGATTGGCTACGATTAAAAAAAAACATGAGCACCAGGTGGGTGGGGGGCTTGACCCATCCACCTCCACGGAGGTGTGTGGGGGGCCTGACCCATCCACCTCCATGGCAGGAACCTGGTGTTGCAGTACTTCCAGGAACGGTGCAGTGGCTCTAGGCCTTTTGGCTAAGAGCATTGGCGCAGAGTGATCCTTGATGTGTGCAAGGTGACCTCTGGCGTTTGTGATTTGACAAAGAATTGGAAAGATTGGCAACGAATAAAGAAAAAAATTTAAAAATAAATAAATAAATAAATAATAAAAAAAAACATGAGCGCCCATCTCGGCCTTTTGGCTAAGATCATGCGTAACTGACCTGACAGGGGAGTAACCATGACCCCAACGTGGTTCTCCCTGGATCAGGAAGGTGGTTCTCCTATGCTTTTTGGAAATAGGAGGTGGGTGGGGTGGCTTGACCCATCCACCTCCACGGAGGTGTGTGGGGGGCCTGACCCATCCACCTCCATGGCACGAACCTGGTATTGCAGTACTTCCAGGAACGGTGCAGTGGCTCTCAGCCTTTTGGCTAAGAGCATTGGCGCAGAGTGATCCTTGATGTGTGCAGGGTGACCTCTGGCGTTTGTAATCTGACAAGATGATCTGACAAAGAATTGGAAAGATTGGCAACGAATAAAAAAAAACATGAGCGCCCATCTCTGGATGCGGGCCGATGCGTTGGTTTTTATCCCTTCACTCTCGGAGAACAGGAATATAAGTGGCTTATGGTCAGTTTCCAATTCTAATTTTAGCCCAAACAGGTATTGATGCATTTTCTTTACCCCATAGACACACGCTAACTCTTCTTTCTCAATCATGCTGTAGGATCTCTCAGCCTTAGACAGACTCCTGGATTCATAAACAACCGGTTGCAGTTTCCCGAAATCATTAGCTTGTTGCAATACACACCCGACGCCATATGACGACGCATCACATGCTAGTACCAAACGCTTACATGGATCATACAACACAAGCAATTTGTTTGAGCATAACAATTTTCTCACTTTTACAAAGGCATTTTCTTGGCTTTTGCTCCAAACCCATTCGTCCCCTTTTCATAGTAAGACATGTAGTGGTTCTAGCAGGGTGCTGAGACCTGGTAAGAAGTTACCAAAGTAGTTCAGGAGTCCCAGAAGCAACCACAGCTCTATCACGTTCTGTGGCCTCGGTGCGTTATCAATTGCCTCTGTCTTCGCGTTGGTCGGCCTGATGCTGTCCGCCGCAATCCCCTTTTCCAGGAACTTCACTTCAGGTGACAGGAAAATGCACTTCGAGCGTTTTAACCTGAGCCCCACGCGGTTGAGTCGACTAAGAACCTCCTCCAGGTTCTGCAGATGCTCGACTGTGTTCCGACCTGTGACCAAGATGTCATCCTGGAAGACCACGGTGTGCAGGACCGACTTCAGTAAGCTTTCCATGTTTCTCTGGAATATCGCCGCCGCAGATCGGGCATCTGTTATAAACAAAAAGACCCGTGTTGATGCAGGTGAGAGCCTTCGATGATTCCTCCAGTTCCTGCGTCATGTAGGCTGAAGTCAGATCCAGCTTCGTGAATGTCTTTCCTCCCGTCAGCGTTGCAAAGTGGTCGTCGGCCTTTGGTAGTGGGTATTAGTCCTGCAGGGAGAAACGATTGATGGTTACTTTATAATCGCCACAAATTCTGATGGTGCCATCTCCCTTGAGGACTGGGACGATAGGACTGGCCCACTCATTGAAATCGAGCGGGGAAATGATGCCCTCTCTTTGCAGCCTGTCTAGCTCGATCTCTACCCTTTCTCTCATCATGTAAGGTACTGCTCTCACCTTGTGAGGAATAGGTCGCGCCCCCGGAATTAGGTGGATCTGCTCCTTGGAATTTCCTGATGCCTGGTTCGAACAGCGAAGGAAATTTGTTTAATACCTGGGCTCATGAAGTGTCGACAGCGGGCAATAGCGCTCGGACGTCGTCCCAGTTCCAGCGTATCTTTCCCAGCCAGCTCCTGCCGAGCAGCGTGGGACCATCGCTCGGTACCACCCAGAGTGGTAGCTTGTGCACCGCTCCATTGTAGGAGACCTTTACGGTAGCACTGCTGATTACAGGAATCAGTTCTTTTGTTGTGCGAACTGGAGTTAAGACTGGCCTTGAGGCCTTGCTGCACCACAACCTTTCGAAAGTCTATTTGCCCATGATGGACTGGCTCAAGCCCATGATCAGCTCCATTGACACCGGGAGTCCATTTAATTCAACATTCAGCATTATCGGGGGACAATTCATGGTGAATGTGTGCACCCCATGTACCTCTGCCTCCTCGATCTGAGGCTCTGGTTCATCATGATTCTCCGTGGATCTATCCTCTTCTGCAACATGTTGGTTTGCAGGTTTAACAGGCTTTGCAGCTCGCCTGCACACTCGTTGGAGGTGTCCCATTGTTCCACAGCCCTTGCAAACGTACTCTTTGAATCGGATGAATGGAAACGATGATCCCCCCGCAGCACCAACAAGGTGTTAATGGCCTTGCATTCATCACCCTTGATGGTAGACTCTGAGACATCTGCGGATGTATAGCTGCAGGTTTGTGTGACCTGTCCTGTACGTCATGATTTGAAAACAACATCACTTTGTTCACAGTACTTGTAGCAGCACTTGTGTGCTGAGAGATTTGCTTCGTATTGTCACTAGTGGTAATGAACACCTGGGCTATCGCTATGGCCTTACTCAAGGTTGGGGTCTCTACAGTCAAAAGTTTGCAAAGTATGGTTTCCTGGCCAGTACCAAGTATGAAAAAGTCTTTGAGCATGTGCTCCAAATGTCCTTCAAATTTGCAATGTCCTGCAAGGTGTCTTAGCTCGGCGACATAACTCGCCACTTCCTGGCCTTCAGACCTTTTGTAGGTGTAGAACCGGTACCTCGCCATCAGAACGCTTTCCTTCGGGTTCAAATGCTCTCAGACCAGTGTGCACAAATCGTCGTACGATTTCTCCGTGGGCTTTGCTGGAGTGAGCAGATTCTTCATGAGGCCATACGTTGGTGCCCCACAGACGGTGAGGAGGATCGCCCTTCATTTGGCAGCGTTCTCTTCCCCATCTAGCTCGTTGGCCACGAAGTATTGGTCGAGTCACTCCACAAAAGTTTCCCAATCATCTCCCTCCAAGTATTTCTCCAGAATGCCCACTGTTCTCTGCATCTTTAGGTTCACTGTCTGTATCTCGTCGCCAGTTGTTGTGTATGGAGAAAGAGTCAGACTGAACACTGTGAGCTCAAAGTAAAGTGTGACCTCAGTCTTTTATTGCAGGTCTCCAGATTACCTCTCCAACTTGTGAAGCCTCCTTAAATACCTGTGCTCTCAAGGGATTATGGGATCCCTTAGGACTCCAGGGGATGAGCCCTCTGGTGGCTGTACAGAGTAAATACAAGTTTACATATATAACCATTAAGTTGGTGGGAGGCTTCTTTACTGCCTGGCCAAGACCTCCAAGATTTCTGTGGCCTGCTGTGTCCAGCTCTCCTTTGCCCAACAAAGAGGCAAAGCCCCAAGGGCAGGCAGGAGAAGATAGGTAGCAACAATCAGGGGAAGGGGACAAACCCGGCTGTGGTTTGCCTTCGTGGCCCCCAGCTCAGTCACCAAGCATCATCAGGTTGGGTCCAATAGACCACGGGCCAAAATTCAGCCTCCCGATAAGGCCTGTTACCGCCAGAGAGTGGCGGCAACGCGGCGGTGACGTCGAATGGCCACCGATTTGTAGTCAAACGGCCGCCGCTCGCAAAATTCTCCCTGGTGGTTTATCTGGCGGTCCCTACTTCCGCCCTGCTGCTGCCAAACCCCCCTAAGTGCATCACCAAAGGGCGCATCACCGATGTCCCGCCCCGCAAGCAAAATTCA